>NC_142797.1:24401593-24523173 GCF_049724085.1 Artemia sp. Qi Xiang Cuo | reverse complement strand
TGTGTGTGTAAGTTTTTGTGTGTGTGTAAGTTTTTGTGTGTGTGTAAGTTTTTGTGTGTGTGTAAGTTTGTGTGTGTGTGTAAGTTTTTGTGTGTGTGTATGTAAGTTTTTTGTGTGTGTGTAAGTTTTTGTGTAGTGTTGTAAGTTTTTGTGTGTGTGTGTAAGTTTTTGTGTGTGTGTGTAAGTTTTTGTGTGTGTGTAAGTTTTTTTGTGTGTGTGTAAGTTTTTATGTGTGTGTAAGTTTTTGTGTGTGTGTAAATTTTTGTGTGTGTGTATTTTTTTTTTTGTGTGTGTAACTTTATTTTTGTGTGGATGTTTTTGTGTGTGTGTAAGTTTTTTTTGTGTGTGTAATTTTGTTTGTGTGTGTGTAATTTTTTTTGTGTGTGTACGTTTTTTGTGTGTGTGTAAGTTTTTTTTGTGTGTGTGTATGTTTTTTTGTGTGTGTAATTTTTTGTGTGTGTGTGTGTAATTTTTTGTGTGTGTGTGTAAGTTTTGTATGTGTGTGTAAGTTTTTGTGTGCGTGTAAGTTTTTGTGTGTGTGTGTAATTTTTTGTGCGTGTGCTTGTGTAAGTTTTTGTGTGTGTGTGTAAGTTTTTGTGTGTGTGTGCAAGTTTTTGTGTGTGTGTAAGTTTTTGTGTGTGTGCAAGTTTTTGTGTGTGTGCAAGTTTTTTTGTGTGTGTAAGTTTTTGTGTGTGTGTAAGTTTTGTGTGTGTGTTTGTGTGTAAGTTTTTGTGTGTGTGTGTAAGTTTTTTGTGTGTGTGTAAGTTTTTGTGTGTGTGTGTAAGTTTTTGTATGTGTGTAAGTTTTTGTGTGTGTGTAAGTTTTTTTTTTGTGTGTAAGTTTTGTGTGTGTGTAGGTTTTTTTGTGTGTGTGTAAGTTTTTTTGTTGTGTGTGTAAGTTTTTTTTGTGTGTGAGTTGTGTATGTGTGTTTGTGTGTGTGTAAGTTTTTGTGTGTGAGTAAGTTTTTGTGCGTGTGTGTAAGTTTTTGTGTGTGTGTTTTTTTTTTTGTGTGTATTTAAGTTTTTGTGTGTGTGTAAGTTTTTGTGTGTGTGTGTGTAAGTTTTTGTGTGAGTGTAAGTTTTTGTGTGTTTGTGTTAGTTTTTGTGTGTGTGTAAGTTTTTGTGTGTGTGTAAGTCTTTTTGTGTGTGTTAGTTTTTGTGTGTGTGTAAGTTTATGTGTGTGTGTGTAAGTTTTTTTGTGTGTGTAAGTTTTTGTATGTGTTTAAGTTTTTGTGTGTGTGTAAGTTTTTGTATGTCTGTAAGTTTTTGTGTGTGTGTAAGTTTTTGTGTGTGTGTAAGTTTTTGTGTGTGTGCAAGTTTTTTTTTGTGTGTAAGTTTTTGTATGTGTGTGTAAGTGTTTTTGTTTGTATTAGTTTTTTTTTGTTCGTAAGTTTTTGTGTTTGTGTAAGTTTTTGTGTGTGTGTAAGTTTTTTTGTTTGTGTTAGTTTGTGTTTGCGTGTGTAAATTTCTGTGTGTGTTTGTGTATTTTTTTGTTTTTGTCTTATTTTTGTGTGTGTGTGTGTAAGTTTTTGTGTGTGTGTAAGTTTTTGTGTGTGTGTGTAAGTTCGTGTGTGTTTGTAAGTTTTTTTTGTGTGTAAGTTTTTGTGTGTGTGTGTAAGTTTTTTTGTGTGTGTAAGTTTTTTTTTGTGTGTGTAAGTTTTTGTTTATTTTTAATTTTTTGTGTTTGTATGTTTTTTTGTGTGTAAGTTTTTGTGTGTGTGTAATTTTTTGTGTGTGTGTGTAATCTTTTGTGTGTGTGTTAGTTTTTGTGTTTGTGTGAGTTTTTGTGTTTGTTTGTAATTTTTTTTATGTGTGTGTGTGAAGTTTGTGTGTGTGTATGTTTTTGTGTGTGTGTAAGTTTTTGTGTGTGTAATTTTTTGTGTGTGTGTAAGTTTTTGTGTGTGTGTAAGTTTTTGTGTGTGTGTGTAAGTTTTTTTGTGTGTGTGTAAGTTTTTGTGTGTGTGTAAGTTTTTGTGTCTGTGTAAGTTTTTGTGTGTAAGTTTTTGTGTGTAAGTTTTTGCTTGTGCGTAAGTTTTTTTGTGTGTGTAAATTTTTGTGTGTGTGTGTAAGTTTTTGTGTGTGTGTAAGTTTTTGTGTGTAAGTTTTTGTGTGTGTGTAAGTTTTTTGTATGTGTGTGTAAGTTTTTGTGTGTGTGTAAGTTTTTGTGTTTGTGTAAGTTTTTGTGTGTAATTTTTTTTTTGTGTGTTAGTTTTTTTGTGTATGTAAGTTTTTGTGTGTGTGTAATTTTCTGTGTGTGTGTGAGTTTTTGTTTGTGTGTGAGTTTTTGTGTGTGTGTAAGTTTTTGTTTGTGTGTAAGTTTTTGTGTGTGTATGTGTGGGTGTAAGTTTTTGTGAGTGTGTGTAAGTTTTTTTGTGTGTGTTTGTATGTGTAAGTTTTTGTGTGTGTGTGTGTGTACGTTTGTGTGTGTGTGTTAGTTTTTGTGTGTGTGTGTGTAAGTTTTTTTGTGTGTGTAAGTTTTTATGTATGTGTAAGTTTTTATGTGTGTGTAAATTTTTATGTGTGTGTAAGTTTTTTTGTGTGTGTAAGTTTTTTTGTGTGTGTGTGAGTTTTTTTGTATGTGTGTAAGTTTTTTGTGTGTGTATAAGTTTTTTTGTATGTGTATAAGTTTTTTTGTGTGTGTGCAAGTTTTTTGTGTGTTTAATTTTTTTTGTGTGTGTAAGTTTTTTTTTGTGTGTGTAATTTTTTTTGTGTGTGTAATTTTATATGTTTGTAAGTTTTTGTGTGTGTGTAATTTTTTGTGTGTGTTTAATTATGTTTTTGTTTTTCATTTTTTGTTTTTGTGTAAGTTTATTTGGGTGTGTTATTTTCTTTGTGTGTGTGTAAGCTTTCTTTTGTTTGTTTCATTTTTTGTGTGTTTAAGTTTTTTTGTGTGTTTTAGTTTTTCTTTGTTTTTAAGTTTGTGTGTGTGTGTGTAAGTTTATTTGTGTGTTTTTTAGTTTTTGTGTGTGTTTTAGTTTGTTTGTGTGTGTTAGTTTTTGTATGTAAGTTTTTGTGTGTTAGTTTTTGTGTGTGTGTAAGTTTTTTTGTGTTGGTAAGTTTTTGTGTGTGTGTGTATGTTTTTGTGTGTGTGTATGTTTTTGTGTGTGTGTATGTTCGTTTGTGTGATTTAGTTTGTGTTTGTTGTTAAGTTTTTGTGTGTGTGTAAGTTTTTTTGTGTGTGTAAGTTTTTGTATCTGTGTAAGTTTTTGTGTGTGTGTAAGTTTTTGTGTGTGTTTAAGTTTTTGTGTGTTTGTGTATTTTTTTGTGTTTGTGTATGTTTTTTTGTGTGTTTAAGTTTTTGTGTTTTTGTTTAAGTTTGTGTGTTTGTGTAAGTTTTTGTGTTTTTGTAAGTTTTTTTGTGTGTGCAATGTTTTTTTTTGTGTGTAAGTTTTTGCATGTTTGTAAGTTTTTTTGTGTGTGTAAGTTTTTGTGTGTGTGTGAGTTTTTTTTTGTGTGTAAGTTTTTGTGTGTGTGTAAGTTTTTGTGTGTGTGTGTGAGTTTTTGTGTGTTTGTAAGTTTTTGCGTGTGTGTCTAAGTTTTTTTGTGTGTGTAAGTTTTTGTGTGTGTGTAAGTTTTTGTTTTTTTGTAATTTTATTTTTGTGTGTATGTTTTTTTTTGTGTGTATGTTTTTGTGTGTGTGCAAGTTTTTTTTTTGAGTGTTTTATTTTTTGTTTGTTTTTTATTTTTTGTTTTTGTTTATTTTTTTGTGTGTGTGTGTAAGTTTTTGTGTGTGTGTGTAAGTTTTTTTGTGTGTGTGTAAGTTTTTGTGTGTGTGTTTGTTTTTCTGTGTGTGTGTGTAATTTTTTGTGTGTGTGTAAGTTTTTTTGTGTGTGTGCTAGTTTGTTTGTGCGTGTGTTTGTGTGTGAGTTTTTGTGTGTGTGTAAGTTTTTGTGTGTGTGTAAGTTTTTTTTTTTTTGTTTAATTTTGTTTGTTTTTTTATGTTTTTGTGTTTGTGTTAGTTTTTGTGTGTGTATAATTTTTTTTATGTGTGTAAGTTTTTGTGTGTGTGTAAGTTTTTGTGTGTGTAAGTTTTTGTGTGTGCAATTTTTTGTTTGTGTGTAAGTTTTTGTATGTTTTTAAGTTTTTGTGTGTGTGTAAGTTTTTGTGTGTGTGTAAGTTTTTGTGTGTTTGTAAGTTTTTTTGATTGTGTAATTTTTTGTTTGTGTGTAAGTTTTTTTGTGTGTGTAAGTTTTGGTGTCTGTGTGTGTAAGTTTTTTTGTGTGGGTAAGTTTTTGATGTGTGTGGAATTTTTTGTGTGTGTGTTTTTTTTTTTTTGTTTGTGTTAGTTTTTTTTTGTGTGTAAGTTTTTTTGTGTGTGTGTAAGTTTTTGTGTGTGTGTGTAATTTCTTGTTTTTGTGTATTTTTGTGATTTTTTTTTATTTTTTGTGTGTGTGTGTAAGTTTTTTTGTGTGTGTGTAATTTTTTGCGTTTTTTTAAGTTTTTTTTTTTTTTGTGTTAGTTTTTTTGGTAGTGTTGGTTTTTGTGTGTGTGTAAGTTTTTGTGTGTGTGTGTGTAAGTTTTTTTTGTGTGTGTGTCAGTATTTTGTGTGTGTGTAAGTTTTTGTGTGTGTGTAAGTTTTTCTGTGTGTGTGTGTAATTTTTTTTTTGTGTGTTTAAGTTTTTTTGTGTGTGTAAGTTGTTTGTGTTTGTGTGTAAGTTTTTGTTTGTGTGTAGTTTTTTGTGTGTGTGTGTAATTTTTTTGTGTGTGTTTTTTTTTTTGTGTTTGTGTTAGTTTTTTTTTGTGTGTTTGTAAGTTTTTGTGTGTGTGTAAGTTTTTGTGTGTGTGTAAGTTTTTGTGTATGTGTTTGTGTAAGTTTTTGTTTGTGTGTAAGTTTTTTTGTGTGTGTAAGTTTTTGTGTGTGTGTAAGTTTTTGTGTGTGTGTAAGTTTTTGTGTGTGTGTGTAAATTTCTTGTGTGTGTGTGTGTATGTTTGTTTGTTTGTGTATGTTTTGTGTGTGTGTGTGTGTGTAAGTTTTTGTGTGTGTGTAAGTTTTTTTGTGTGTTTGTAAGTTCGTGTGTGTGTGTTTGTTTTTGTGTGTGTATGTTTTTGTGTGTGTGTAAGTTTTTGTGTGTGTGTAAGTTTTTGTGTGTGTGTAAGTTTTTGTGTGTGTGTAATTTTTTGTGTGTATGTAAGTGTTTTGTGTGTGTAAGTTTTTGTGTTTTTTTAAGTTTTTGTGTGTGTGTTTGTATTTTTTTGTGTGTGTTTTTTTTTTTGTGTGTTTGTTAGTTTTTGTGTGTGTGTTAGATTTTGTGTGTGTGTGTGTGTGTAAGTTTTGTGTGTGTGTAAGTTTTTGTGTGTGTTTGAGTTTTTGTGTGTGTAAGTTTTTGTGTGTGTGTAAGTTTTTTGTGTTTGTGTAAGTTTTTGTGTGTGTGTGTAAATTTTTGTCTGTTTTGTAAGTTTTTGTGTGTGTGTAAGTTTTTGTGTGTGTGTAAGTTTGTGTGTGTATGTTTTTGTGTGTAAGTTCTTTTGTGTGTGCTATTTTTTTTCTGTGTGTGTGTAAGTTTTTTTGTGTGTGTAAGTTTTTGTGTGTGTGTAAGTTTTTGTGTGTAAGTTTTGTGTGTGTGTAAGTTTTTGTATGCGTGCGTTTGTTTGTGTGTGTGTGTAAGTTTTTGTGTGTGTGTAAGTATATGTGTGTAAGTTTTTGTGTGTGTGTAAGTTTTTGTGTGTGTGTTAATTTTTTTGTGTGTATGTTTTTTTTTGTGTGTAATTTATTTTGTTTTTGTAAGTTTTTTTTTGTGTTTTAGTTTTGTGTGTGTGTGTAAGTTTTTTGTGTGTGTGTAAGTTTTTTTGTGTGTGTGTAAGTTCTTGTGTGTGTGTAAGTTTTTGTGTGTTTAAGTTTTTGTGTGTGTGTAAGTTTTTGTGTGTATGTAAGTTTGTGTGTGTGTGTGTAAGTTTTTGTGTGTGTGTGTAATTTTTGTGTGTGTGTTAAGTTTTTGTGTGAGTGTAAGTTTTTGTGTGTAAGTTTTTGTGTGTAAGTTTTTGTGTGTGTGTAAGTTTTTTTGTGTGTGTAAGTTTTTGTGTGTGTGTGTAAGTTTTTGTGTGTGTGTAATTTTTTGTGTGTAAGTTTGTGTGTGTGTTAGTTTTTTGTATTTGTGTGTTAGTTTTTGTGTGTTTAAGTATTTTTGTGTGTTTAATTTTTTTTTTGTAAGTTTTTTTGTGTGTGTAAGCTTTTGTGTGTGTGTAAGTTTTTGTGTGTGTGTAAGTTTTTGTGTGTTTGTAATTTGGTGTGTGTGTGTGTGTAAGTTTTTGTGTGTGTGTAAGTTTTTGTGTGTGTTTAAGTTTTGTGTGTGTGTAAGTTTTTGTGTGTGTGTAAGTTTTTGTGTGTGTGTGTAATTTTATTTGTGTTTGTAAGTTTTTGTTTGCCTGTAAGTTTGTGTGTGTGTGTGTAAGTTTTTGTGTGTGTGTAAGTTTTTGTGTGTTTGTAAGTTTTTGTGTGTGTGTAAGTTTTTGTGCGTTTTTGTAATTATTTGTATGTGTGTAAGTTTTTGTGTGTGTGTAAGTTTTTGCGTGTGTCTTAGTTTTTGTTTGTGTTTTTTTTTTTTTGTGTGTCTATTTTTTTTTGTGTGTGTAATTTTTTGTGTGTTTGTTAGATTTTGTGTGTGTTTAAGTTTTTTTGTGTGTGTAAGTTTTTGTATATGTGTAATTTTTTTTGTGTGTGTAAGTTTTTGTATGTCTGTAAGTTTTTGTGTGTGTGTAAGTTTGTTTGTTTGTTTTTTATTTTTTGTGTGTAAGTTTTTGTGTGTGTTTGATGTTTTTGTGTGTGTGTAAGTTTTTTGTGTGTGTGTATGTTTTGTGTGTGTGTTTTAGTGTTTGTGGGTGTGTATGTTTTTTTGTGTGTGGGTAAATTTGTTTGTGTGTTTTATTTTTTTTGTGTGTGTAATTTTTTTTGTGTGTGTAAGTTTTTGTGTGTGTGTTATTTTTTTTGTGTTTTTTATTTTTTGTGTGTGTGTAAGTTTTTTTGTGTGTGTAAGTTCTTGTTTGTGTGTAAGTTTTTGATGTGTGTGTTAGTTTTTGTGTGTTTGTAAGTTTTTTGTGTGTGTATAAGTTTTTTCGTGTGTGTAAGTTGTTTGTGTTTGTGTTTAAGTTTTTTTGTGTGTGTAGGTTTTTGTGTGTGTGTAAGTTTTTTTTGTGTGTGTAAGTTTTTGTGTGTGTGTAAGTTTGTCTGTGTGTGGGTGTCAGTTTTTGTTTATGTATAAGTTTTTGTGTGTGTTTAAATTTTTGTGTATGTGTTTGTGTCAGTTTTTTTTTTTGCTTTAGTTTTTTTGTTTGTGTAAGTTTCTGTGTGTGTGTGTGTAAGTTTTTGTGTGTGTCTATGTTTTGTGTGTGTGTTTGTAATTTTTTGTGTGTGTGTAAGTTTTTGTGTGTGTGTGTAAGTTCGTGTGTGTTTGTGTGTGTAAGTTTTTTTTTGCGTGTATGTTTTTGTGTAAGTTTTTGTGTGTGTAAGTTTTTTAGTGTGTGTAAGATTTTTGTGTGTGTGTAAATTTATTTGTGTGCGCAATTTTTTTTTTTTGCGTAAGTTTTTATTTGTGTGTAAGTTTTTTGTGTGTGTGTAAGTTTTTTTGTGTGTGTTAGTTTTTGTGTTTGTGTAAGTTTTTGTGTGTGTGTATAAGTTTTTTGTGTGTGTGTTAGTTTTTTTTTGCGTGTGCGTAATTTTTTGTGTGTGTGTATAAGTTTGTGTTTGTTTGTGTTAGTTTTTGTGTGTATGTGTAAGTTTATGTGTGTGTGTGTAAGTTCTTTGTGTGTGTGTGTAAGTTTTTGTGTGTGTGTAAGTTTTTATGTGTTTGTAAGTTTTTGTGTGTGTGTGTGTAAGTTTTTATGTGTGTGTAAGTTTTTGTGTGTGTGTGTGTAAGTTTCTGTGTGTGTTTGTGTAAGTTTTTTTGTGTCTCTATGTTTTTGTGTGTGTGTGCAAGTTTCTGTGTGTGTGTAATTTTTTGTTTGTGTGTGTAAGTTCTTGTGTGTGTGTGTAAGTTTTTTTTGTGTGTAATTTATTGTGTGTGTGTGTATGTTTTTGTGTGTGTGTAAGTTTTTGTGTGTGTATGTTTTTGTGTATGTGTAAGTTTTTGTGTGTGTGTATTTTTTTGTTTCTGTGCGTGTGTTTGTGTTTGTGTGTGTAAGTTTTTGTGTGTGTGTGTAAGTATTTTTGTATGTTTTTTTGGTTGTTGTTTCTTATATTTATTTGTGTGTGTGTTTAAGTTTTTTTGGTGTGTTTATTTTTTTGTGTGTGTGTATTTTTTTTTGTTTGTGTTATTATTTGTTTTTGTGTTTGTTTTTGTGTGTGTGTATGTTTTTGTGTGTGTGTATTTTTGTTTTTTCGGTTGTAAGTATGTGTTTGTGTGTGTAATTTTTTGTGTGTGTAAGTTTTTGTGTGTGTGATAGTATTTGTGTGTAATTTTTTTCTTATGCATAATATTTTTTGTGTGTTTAAGTTTTGTGTGTGTGTGTAAGTTTTTTTTAGTGTGTTAGTTTTTGTGAGTTAGTTTTGTGTGTGTGTAAGTTTTTGTATGTGTGCGGAAATTTTTGTGTGTGTAAGTTTTTGTGTTGTGGGTAAGTTTTTGTGTGTGTGTAAAGTTTTTGTGCGTGTGAAAGTTTTTGTATGTGTGTAAGTTTTTGTGTGTTTGTAATTTTGTGTGTGTGTGTGTAAGTTTTTGTGTGTGTGTAAGTTTTGTGTGTGTGTGTAAGTTTTTGTGTGTGTTTAAGTTTTTTTGTGTGTGTGTAAGTTTTTGTGTGTGTGTAAGTTTTTGTGTGTTTAAGTTTTTTGTGTGTGTGTAAGTTTTTGTGTGTGTGTTTCAGTATTTGTGTGTGTTTAAGTTTGTCTGTGTGTGTTAGTTTTTGTGTGTAAGTTTGTGTGTGTATGTTTTTGTGTGTGTGTATGTTTTTTTGTGTGTGTAAGTTTTTGTGTGTGTGTGTATGTTTTTGTGTGTGTGTAAGTTTTTGTGTGTGTGTAAGATTTTGTGTGTGTGTAAGTGTTTTTGTGTGTGTAAGTTTTCGTGTGTGTGTAATTTTGTGTGTGTGTGTGAGTTTTTGTGTGTGTGTATGTTATTGTGTGTGTGTGTATTTGTTTGTGTGTGTGTATGTTTTTGTGTGTTTGTAATTTATTGTGTGTGTGTTAGTTTTTTTTTGTGTGTGTGTATTTTTTTGTGTGTGTAAGTATTTGTTCGTTTTTAAGTTATTGTGTGTGTAAGTTTTTGTTTGTGTGTATTTTTTTATTTGTTTGTTAGTTTTTGTGTGTGTGTGTATGTTTTTGTTTTGTGTGTGTAAGTGTTTGTGTGTGTGTAAGTGTTTGTGTCTGTGTTAGCTTTTGTGTGTAAGTTTTTGTGTGTGTGTAATTTTTTGTTTGTTTGTAAGTTTTTGTGTGTGTGTATGTTTCTTTGATTGTGTTATTTTTTTTTCTTTTTTATGTGTTTGTGTGTGTGTAAGTTGTTGTGTGTGTGTGTATGTGCCTTTGTTTGTTTAAGTTTTTGTGTGGGTGTAAGTTTTTGTGTGTAAATTTTTGCGCGTGTTTAAGTTTTTTTGTGTGTGTAATAGTTTGTGTGTGTGTAAGTTTTTGTGTGTGTGTAAGTTTTTGTGTGTGTTTAAGTTTTGTGTGTGTGTGTAATTTTTTTTGTGTGTGTTAGTTTTTTTGTGTGTGTGTAAGTTTTTGTGTGTGTGTAATTTTTTGTGTGTGTAAGTTTTTATGTGTGTGTGTGTTTGTTTTTGTGTGTGTGTGTGTGTAAGTTTTTGTGTGTGTGTGTAAGTTTTTGTGTGTGTTTAAGTTTTTGTGTGTGTGTAAGTTTTTGTGTGTAAGTTTTTGTGTGTGTAATTTCGTGTGTGTGCATTATTTTTTGTGTGTGTTTTAGTTTTTGTGTGTGTGTGTGTAAGTTTTTGTGTGCGTGTAATTTTTTGTGTTTAAGTTTTTGTGTGTGTGTAAGTTTTTTGTATGTGTGCTTAGATTTTTGTGTGTGTAATATTTTTTGTTTTTGTAAGTTTTTTTTTGTAAGTTTATGTGTATGTGTAAGTTTTTGTGTGTGTGTAAGTTTTTGTGTGTGTGTAAGTTTTTGTGTGTTTGTAATTTGTGTGTGTGTGTGTGTGTGTGTAAGTTTTTGTGTGTGTGTAAGTTTTTTTGTGTGTTTAAGTTTTTGTGTGTAAGTTTTTGTGTGTGTGTAAGTTTTTGTATGTTTTATAAGTTTTTGTGTGTTTGTAATTTTGTGGGTGTCTGTTTGTTTGTTTTTGTGTATATGTTTTTTTGTGTGTGTGTAAGTTTTTGCGTGTGTGTAAGTTTTTGTGTGTGTGTAAGTTTTTTTGTGTGTGTTTTATTTTCAGTGTGACTGTATGTCTTTGTATGTTTGTAATTTTTTGTGTGTGTGTAAGTTTTTGTGTGTGTGTATGTTTTTGTGTGTGTGCAAGTTTTTGTGTGTGTAAGTTTTTGTATGTTTGTAAGTTTTTCTGTGTGTGTAAGTTTTTGTGTGTGTAAGTTTTTTTGTGTATGTGTAAGATTTTGTGTGCGTGTCAGTTTTTGTGTGTGTGTAAGTTTTTGTGTGTGTGTAAGTTTTTATGTGTGTGTAAGTTTCTGTGTGTGTGTAACTTTTTATGTGTTTGTAAGTTTATTTTTTTGTGTAAGTTTTTTTGTGTGTATGTGTATATTTTTGTGTGTGTGTGTAAGTTTTAGTGTGTGTGTAAGTTTCTTGTGTGTGTGCAAGTTTTTGTGTGTGTGTAAGTTTTTTTTTGTGTGTGTGTAAGTTTTTGTGTGTGTAAGTTTTTGTGTGTGTGTGTAAGTTTTTGTGTGTGTAAGTTTTTTTTTGTGAGTGTAAGTTTTTGTGTGTGTGTAAGTTTGTTTGTGTGTGTGTAAGTTTTTTTTGTCTGTGTAAGTTTTTTTTTGTCTGTGTAAGTTTTTGTGTTTGTGTGTAAGTGTTTGTGTGTGTGTGAGTGTTTAAGTTTCATTATGTGTTTTATTGTTTGTGTGTGTGTGTAAGTTTTTTTGTGTGTGTGTTTGTTTTTTTGTGTGTGTTAGTGTTTTTGTTTGTGTTATTTGTGTGTAAGTTTTTTTTGTGTGTGTGTAAGTTTTTGTATGTTTGTAAGTTTTTGTGTGTGTGTAAGTTTTTTTGTGTGTGTAAGTTTTTGTTTGTGTGTAAGTTTTTTGTGTGTGTGTAAGTTTTTTTGTGTGTGTAAGTTTTTTTGTGCGTGTGTAAGTTTTTGTGTGTGTGTGTAAGTTTTTGTATGTTTGTAAGTTTTTGTATGTGTGTAAGTCTTCGTGTGTGGGTGTTATTGTTTGTGTGTGTGTGTAATTTTTTTTGTGTGTTTAAGTTTTTGTGTGTGTGTGTAAGTTTTTGTGTGTGTGTAAGTTTTTGTGTGTGTGTAAGTTTTTGTGTGTGTGCAATTTTTTTGTGTGTGTAAGTTTTTGTGTGTGTGTAAGTTTTTGTGTGTGTGTATGTTTTTTGTGTCTGTAATTATTTTTGTGTGTGTAAGTTTTTTTGTGTGTTGAATTTTTTGTTTGTTTGTAATTTTTTGTGTGTGTGTATGTTTTTGTGTGTGTTTATGTTTTTATTTGTGTTTAAGTTTTTGTGTGTGTGTGTAATTTTTTGTGTGTGTGTAATTTTTTTTTGTGTGTAAGTTTTTTTGTTTTTGTTTTATTTTTTTTTTTTGTTTTATTTTTTTTGTTTTTTTTAGTTTTTTGTGTGTGTGTAAGTTTTTTTGTATGTTTTATTTTTTTTGTGTGTGTTATTTTTTTTGTGTGTTTGTATTTTTTTGTGTGTGTTTATGTTTGTGTGTGTGTTTAATTTTTTTTTTTTTGGTTATTTATTGTTTTTTTTGTATGTTTTTGTTTTTGTGTAAGTTTTTTTGTATGTGTAAGTTTTCGTGTGTGTGTGTGTGTAAGTTTTTTTGTGTGTGTGTAAGTTTTTTTTCGTTTGTCTAAGTTTTTTTGTGTGTCTGTAAGTTTTTGTGTGTGTGTAAGTTTTTGTGTGTGTGTGTGTTTAAGTTTTTTCTGTGTGTGTAAGTTTTTGTGTGTGTGTAAGTTTTTGTGTGTATGTTAGTTTTTGTGTGTGTGTGTGTAAGTTTTTTTGTGTGTGTAAGTTTTTGTGTCTGTGTAAGTTTTTTTGTGTGTGTGTAAGTTTTTGTGTGTGTGTAAGTTTTTGTGTGTGTGTAAGTTTTTTTTTGTGTGTTTGAGTTTTTGTGTGTGTAAGTTTTTTTGTGTGTGTGTATTTTTTTGTGTTTTTGTAGGTTTTTGTGTGTGTGTAATTTTTTGTGTGTGTTTAATTTTCTTTTTTTGTGTCATTTTTTGTGTGTGTTTTAGTTTGTGTGTGTGTGTTAGTTTTTGTGTGTTTGTTATTTTGTGTGTGTGTGTGTGTGTGTGTAATTTTTTGTGTGTGTGTAAGTTTTTGTATGTGTGTAAGTTTTTTTGTGTGTGTAATTTTTTGTGTGTGTGTAAGTTTTTTTGTGTGTGTTTTTTTTTTTGTGTTTGTATTTTTTTTTGTTTTTGTAAGTTTTTGTGTGTGTGTAAGTTTTTGTGTGTGTTTAATTTTGTGTGTGTGTGTGTGTGTGTAAGTTTTTGTGGGTGTGTATGTTTTTGTTTGTGTGTTAGTTTTTGTGTGTATGTTTTTGTGTGTTTGTTAGTTTTTTTATGTTTATAAGTTTTTGTTTGTGTTTATTTTTTTTTTGTTTTTTATTTTCGTTTTTTTTTTTTTTTTTTTGTGTGTGATTTTTTTGGTTTTTTTTTTTTTTTTTGTTTTTTCTAGTTTTTTGTGTGTGTGTAATTTTCTTTATTTGTTTAAGTTTGTTTGTGTGTGTTATTTTTTGTATGTGTGTAATTTTTTTTGTGTGTGTGATTATGTTTGTGTGTGTGTGTAAGTTTTTGTGTGTGTGTAAGTTTTTGTGTGTGTGCAATTTTGTGTGTGTGTGTAAGTTTTTGTATGTGTGTAAGTTTTTGTGTGTGTGTAAGTTTTTGTGTGTGTGTAAGTTTTTGTGTGTGTGTAAGTTTTTGTGTGTTGATGTTTTTGTGTGTTTGTAAGTTTTTTTGTGTGTGTAAGTTTTTGTGTTTTTGTATGTTTTTTTGTGTTTGTATGTTTTTGTGTATGTGGAATTTTGTTTGTGTTTTTAAGTTTTTTGTGTGTGTGTAAGTTTTTTTGTGTGTGTAATATTTTTTTTGTGTTTATTTTTTTTTTTTGTGTGTTATTTTGTTTTTGTGTGTATGTTTTTTGTGTGTGTGTAATTTTTTGTGTGTGTGTGTGTTATTTTTTTTGTGTTTTTTAGTTTTTTTTTGTGTGTAAGTTTTTGTGTGTGTGTTATTTTTTGTGTGTGTGTGTAAGTTTTTTTGTGTGTGTAAGTTTTTTTTGTGTGTGTAAGTTTTTGTGTGTGTGTGTGTAATTTTTTGTGTGTGTGTGTGTGTAAGTTTTTTGTGTGTGTGTAAGTTTTTGTTTGTGTGTAGGTTTTTGTGTGTGTGTAAATTTTTGTGTGTGTGTGTGTTAGTTTTTGTGTGTGTGTAAGTTTTTTTGTGTTTGTAAGTTTTTTTGTGTCTGCGTTAGTTTTTTTGTGTGTGTAAGTTCTTTTGTGTGTGTTATTTTTTTTTTGTTTGTAATTTTTTTTTTGTGTGTTTAATTTTTTTTTTGTGTGTAATTTTTTGTGTGTGTGTAAGTTTTTGTGTTGTGTGTAAGTTTGTGTGTGTGTAAGTTTTTGTGTGTGTGTAAATTTTTGTGTGTGTGTGTAAGTTTTTGTGTGTGTGTAAGTTTGTGTGTGTGTGTAAGTTTATGTGTGTTTGTTATTTTGTGTGTGTGTGTGTGTGTGTGTATGTTTTTGTTCTTTTTTATTCTTTTGTATTTGTTTTAGATTGTTTGTGTGTGTAAGTTTTTTTGTGTTTGTATTTTTTTTTGTTTTTGTTTGTTTTTTTGTGTTTGTTAGTTTTTGTGTGTGTGTAAGTTTTTGTGTGTTTGTGTAATTTTTTGTGTGTTTGTAAGTTTTTGCGTGTGTGTGTAAGTTTTTGTGTGTGTGTTGGTGTGTTTTATTCAATTATAACCCATTCTTCATAATTGGCCTTAAAAAGAAGAAAAAATAGTTTGTTTTTCATGAAAAAAAAATCTTGAAAGAGAACAATAAGTTCTCATCAATAGTATGCACAAGAATATGTTTAAAAACTTAAATCAAAAGTTTCATTCTATTACTCTGATATGATTTAGAGATGTAAAAAAAGGTGAAAAAAAGTTAAAAAAAGTAAAAAAAAAAATTGGTCACTACAAACATTTTTTTTCTAATAGTAAAAAAATGTTGGGGGGGGGGGGGTTTGGAGGGAAGGTGGAGGGATAGGGGTTGGAGGGATGGTGGAGGGATAGGGTTGAGGGATAGGGGTAGGACTTGGGGCCCAAGTATCAGAAGAAATTGTTTGTCTAGTATGCATCTCAAATCATCGTGGTATGCATATTCTCATGATGATGCCATAAAAATGCCCCGAAACATGTTACTTAACACCTATCAAACATCCAATTGATAAATCGAATGTGCTTGAACTTGTTCCAGTTCAATGGAATGAGCCTGTTACGATATTGTGACGCTTAACATCAGTTGGGCAATGTCCCAGAAACAATTCATTGGATGTATTTCTAAAATCATAATATATTCAATGGCTTGTTGGTTCAGTCAATTAACGTGTCTTTCTTTTACCTTAGGAAATCACGGGTCTCATGTCCAATTCCTACATCAAACACAAATTTCATATAAATCAATGGGAAGATACTTAGAATGTAAAAATCGTATCATTGGAAAAGAAAAATATCATCATTGGAGTACAATAAAATGTCATCAATAAAAAAAACTATTAAAATTAAAAAAAAAAAAAATAAAAAAAAATAATGTAATTATGTAAATTAATGTAATTATGTAAATTAATGTAATTATGTAAATTAATTAATAATAAATTAATTTTTGTAAATTAGTTCAAGGTTAAACATAAGTCAACCACGCCTAACAAATTAAATTACAAAAAGAATTTCGCAATTTCATACAAAGGAAACGTCACGCACTTTGAACACTGATCAACACGAATTTTCACGGTGGTTGAATTCCAGTCATTACACTGTCTGCTTGTATTGGCGGGAGTACTGTCCGCTCTCTATCGTTATAGCTATATAGGGAGACACCCCGCTTGTAATCGTTATAACTATATAGGGAGACACCCCGCTCTCTAGCGTTATAGCTATATAGGGAGACACCCCGCTCTTAAGCATTATAGCTATATAGGGAGACACCCCGCTCTCTTATATTATATACATACTACTTGTATTTTCATTGAAAATACTGCAAAACGACACATCTTTTCTCCCTAGAAATAAAATATGCTGAAGTTTGACTTTCTCACAACTCTTGTTTTTTTTAAACAATAAAAAGCTTTAGCGTAAAGAGCGAGGCGTTGAGGAGGGGACATCCCCTTTCATATACGGAATAATTTCTGTTTGTTTTAAGTTTCAACGCCGTTCCTTACTTTCAGTTGTAAAACTTGTTTTTTTTATTTAATTATTGATAACGCCACTACTAAGGCTAAGGTTAGAAGGGTGAAAATTTCTGGGAATGTTTAAGGGGACGTTAAAATCACCAGAAAGAACTAAGTGCATACTACTACTACTGCTGCTGTCTCTATGACTACTTGTTCTATTAATATAACTGTTACTAGCACTGCTACTGATACTCCTACCTAAACTATTACTGCCACTACTGGTACTACTGCTTCTAACGTTAAGAGTGTTGGTTGGAAACTTTCAGGGAAAGTTGAAGGTGATGTTGAACTAAATCAAAATATACCATATGCATGCAGTTTGTTAAAAAGGTGAATTAGCCGTGTCAGCACTGATTAGAGTAGTGGGAGATACTATTAGGAGAAGGGGTACCAGCCCTGGGCGAACAACAGGGCGAACAAGATTATACGCCTATTTCTTGGCCAATCAGGGAGCTAGATTACTATCAGGACGAGGTGACATCACTTGACCTCCAATGAATTTACCCTGAATGTATGTAACAGGATATTGTCGAAATCAGCCTACGTATTATCTGTTTATTATAGTTTCACATATTATAAGTTGTTTTTGTATCTCGTCCAGAATTGATTGCATTATTAGCGGTATCTAATAATCATAAGTGTTTGTTATGGTTTCACACATTATAAGTTGTTTTTGGATTTCGTCCAGAATTGATTATTAGCGGTATCTAATAACGATAAAAAGTTATATCATTTTCATAGGGGTGAAACAAACCTTATTAATTGGATTGTATGAAGGGGATAAAAGAGTTAAAAGTGCGTACCAGTTAAGGTAAGTCTGAGAGAATAATAAGCCTTAGGCAACTTGAAATGAATGTTAGAATAACATCACTGGTATCAATCTATGGAAACGGTTAGAGATGTCAAGAAGATCTAGTAACTTAACTTGGCTTTTCTTCTTAGGTGACTTACGAAAACTTTAATTTTTTTAGGGAGGTGGGGGACGATCCAAGGGCTCATTGGGTATATTCTTATGCCTTAGAAAACTAAGCCTTAGGCAACTTGACATAAATGTTAGAATAACATCACTGGTATCAATCTATGGAAACGGTTAGCGATGTCAAGAATAATTTGTGACTTATTTTGGCTTTTCTTCTTAGGTGTCTTATGAAAACTTTAGTATTTTTATGGAGATGGGGGACGATTCAAGGGCTCATTGGGTATATTCTTATGCCTTTTCTTTTTCAAAATTAGCTAGTGAAAATATTAAACAATGTAGGAGGTGGGGGACGATTCAAGGGCTCATTGGGTACATTCTTATGCCCTTTCTTTTTCAAAATTAGCTAGTGAAAATATTAAACAATGTAGGTGACTTACGAAACTTTAATATTTTTAGGGAGGTGGGGGACGATTCAAGGGCTTATTGGGTACATTCTTATGCCCTTCTTTTTCAAAATTAGCTAGTGAAAATGTTAAACAATGTAGGCGACTTATGAAAACTTTCATATTTCTTAGGGTATATGGGGGTTAATTTAAGGGCTCAATGGGTACATTTTTGCATCTCGTCCAGAATTGATTGCATTTTTAGCGGTGTCTAATAATGATAAAAAGCTATATCATTTTCATAGGGGTGAAACAAAGCTTGATATTATTCATATTTTTAATTGGATTGTATAAAGGGGATAAAAGAGTTAGAAGTGCGTACCAGTTAAGATAGGTCAGAGAGGATAATAAGCATTAGGCAACTTGACTTAAATGTTAGAATAAAATCACTGGTATCAATCTATGGAAACGGTTAGCAATGTCAAGAATATTTTGTGACTTATTTTGGTTTTTCTTCATAGGTGACTTATGAAAACTCTAATATTTTTAGGGAGGTCGAGGACGATTCAAGGGCTCAATGGGTACATTTTTGCATCTCATCCAGAATTGATTGCATTATTATCAGTACCTTATAATAATGAATAGCTAAATAATTTTCATAGAGGTGAAACAAAGCACAATATTAAATATATTTTTAATTGGACTGTTTAAAGAGGATAAAATAAAGTTAAAAGCACATTCCATTTGGGGTAAGTCAGAGAAAATGACAAATTTTAGGCAACTTGACATAAATGTTAGAATAATATCACTGGTATCAATCTTTGGAAATGGTTAGCGATGTCAAGAAGATTTTATGACTTAAATTTGGCTTTACTAATTAGGTGACTTATGAAAACTTTAATATTTTCTAGGGAGGTGGGGGATGATTCAAGGAAACATTGGGTACATTCTTATGCCCTTCTTTTTCAAAATACTGATTTTTTTTGGACTTGGAATTGTTTTTTATGAATCTTAAAATGACATAAATTATGCTTGGGGCTGTACCAATCTTACTCTATGCTTGCTCGTAGAAACTACGCACCTTTCCCAGTGGTACTCTATGGCAGGTTGTCGACACTACCTAGTTTATTGCATATTTTGTGGTCATTAATATTTTTACAGTGGAAGGATAAACACATAAGTCGTATCATTAAAAAAGTGAAGATGGAGCATTTCGAGAAAGTGTATTCACATGAAAGTGCTATTGTAGCATTGAATGCTGACAAAGAGAAGTGTTTGAACTATGAAACAGGTACAAATGGTAGCACTATTTGAAATGTATGCTTGCATTGTCATGACAGTAAGGAATTAAATTTCTTTGGAGTACCAAAAAAATTCAACTCTTATGATAGTGCATATGCAAGATTGAGATCTCCGGAGATGATTGCACTCAAAGAGAATGTCAACATAAAAATAATAGTTGATGAAGAAGGTTATCTTCTTGCTAGTGCTTGTGGTAACATGTTACCCAGCGTTACATACCCATCGTCAGCTTTCGGGTAATATATGTCTACGGAAGATCAAAAGAAGAAATGCATACTCTTCTACTAATATCACGAACCATTTCTGGTCTACATGCAGGAACTGTTACCTGTGTAAAACAAATGTGGTAATAGACAGTGAAATTGCTGGAAAAATAAAAAGGTCATTTGCAGAAAATATTACTAAGGAATATAAAGATGAATCGATGGAAAACAAAGTGCAAACAAACGTTATTACTAGTATTGATCAGATAGTCAATGAACCTAATAATAAGAAAGACGAAATGTATATTGAACATTTAGGTGACATCCCAGTAAAAATAGTGTATGACACAAAATGGAATAATGATTAATCTACTGATTACGAACTAATAGAAGACAATAGCAACAGCATCAAGAGAGAACACGATGAAGTATTTTATAGAACAGATCCAAAAGGTCCAAAGTTGTCCAATGACATTAATAATGTATTATAGAGTATACAACATATTTTTTATGTTAATATTCTACATGTCATTATTTCAATAAAAATACTTTATGCATTACTTTGACATGTTCCCATTATTTCTAGGGTATGCTAGAACGTCAAACGTTTAGAATAACTATTAAACAGTTGGAGATGTAAGAAAAGTAATTATCAGAAATATAGATACTACTACTACTAACAGGCTCATAGTGGATATATTAAAAAATGAGATAGGTTAAAAGAACTTTTACCAAAGTCTGAGAGAGAGATGACCTGAATTTTTTTACTCGAAAATCTCCACCGACAAGCAAACACCCTTTCCAGATGCACAGACAGAGAGAGTTTTCAGTTTTCAGATACAGGAACATTCACGTTTTAAATACATCTGATTTTATTAATAATATTTGATTTTTAATAAATTCATAACAACCTCTTTCTTGAATTCACCTCTTGGATACACAATTCAGAAATTTCATTCTAGAAACTATGAAAAAAATGTAAATAACAAACTCTTTCTTGAATTCACCTCTTGAATACACAATACAGAAATTTCATTGAAGAACTTATGAAAATTTGTAAGTAAATAACAAACTCTTTCTTGAATTTAACTCTTGGATACACAATACGGAATTTTCGTTCAAGAAATTATGAAAAATCGTAAGTGAGTAACAAACTCTTTCTTGAATTCATCTCCAGGATACACAATACGGACATTTAATTCAATAAATTATGAGAAAATTGTAAGTAGGTACCAAAATGCAAAAATTTCATTCAAGAAATTATGAACAAATTGTAAGTAAGTAACAAACTCTTTCCTGAATTCACCTCTTGGATTCACATTACAGAAATTACATTCAAGAAATTATGAAAAAATTGTAAGTAAGTAACACACTCTGTCTTGAATTCACCTCTTGGATACACAATAAATACATTTTATTCGAGAAAATATGAAAAATTGTAACTTAGTGATGAATTCTTTCTTGTATTCGCCTCTTGGAAACACAACACAAAAATTTCATCCAGGAAATTATGAGAAAATTGTAAGTAAGTAACAATCTCTTTCTTGTATTCACCTCTTAGATACACAATACCGAAATTTCATTCACAAAATTAAGAAAAATTATAAGTTACTAACAAACTCTTTCTTGAATTTGCCTCTTGGATATACAATACGGAAATTTCATTCTAGAAATTATGAAAAAATTGTAAGTAGGTAACAAACTGTTTCTTGAATTCACCTCATGGATACACAATACAGAAATTTCATTCAAAAAATTATTAAAAAATTGTAAATAAGTATCAAACTCTTTCTTGAATTCGCCTCTTGGAAACACAATACAGACATTTCATTCAAGAAATTATGAAAAATTGTAAGTAAGTAACAAACTCTTTCTTGAATTCACCTCTTGGATACACAATACAGAAATTTCATTCGAGAAATTATGAAAAAATTTTAAGTAACTATCAAGCTCTTTCTTGAATTCGCCTCTTGGATACGCAATACAAAAATTTGATTCATGAAATTATGAAAAAATTGTAAGTAAGTAACAAACTGTTTCTTGAAGTCACCTCTTGGATACACAATACAGAAATTTCATTCAAGAAATAACAAAAAAATTGTAAGTAATTATCCAACTGTTTCTTGAATTCACCTCTTGGATACACAATACAGAAATTTCAATCAAGAAAATATGAAAAAATTGTAAGTAAGTAACAAATTCTTTCCTGAATTCAGCTCTTGAATGCAGAATACAGAAATTTTATTCGAGAAATTACGAAACATTGTTAGTAAGTTAATATGTTCTAAGACTACACTGGCTGTACAAGACAAATGAAACTCAGAGAGGAAAGAAAATAAGAAAATGAAAAATAAAATAAAAAGGATGAAATAATGAGGATTTTGTTAGCCAGTGGCCAACTATAGAGACGAAGAAATGAGCAAACATTTCGATAATGACCTCCACCGAGTCATCCTCAGTGCTAAACAAAAAAAGAAAGAAAAGAAAAAGAAAACAACGAAAATAGAACCTATCGAAGTTTACTTGCCAACGACAGAACAGAAACTAAATAAGAACCAGATTGGAATCAATGAAAAAGAAATCTGCCAAGATGATCGGGCAATAACATTTTGTTTTGCTATAGCTTTGGCTGGCCAAAAAATTCGTTCATCATTTGATGTGCAAATAGGTTCTTTCAAGATATACCGGATGAAAATATTGATTGAGTCCTTCAAAATTAAAGTGTCGTCAATTGCGTAGCTACGAGCGCGCGCGCATGTAGCCTAGTGTAAATTAACCCTAAAAAGTCAAAGAATCTCCATGAAAATTACACTTGCAGTTTCAGCATGTTGGAGAAAAAATTTCTGTATTGTGTATCCAAGAGGTGAATTCAAAAAAGAGTTTGTTACTTACTTATAATTTTTCATAATTTCTTGAATGAAAGTTACTTACTTACAATTTTTCATAAACTCTTGAATGAAATTTCTATATTGTGTATACAAGAGGTGAATTCAAGAAAGAGTTTGTTACTTACTTACAATTTTTCATAATTTCTTGAATAAAATTTCTGCATTGTTTATCCAAGAAGTGAATTCAAGAAATAGTTTGTTACTTCCTTACAATTTTTCATAATTTCTTGAATGAAATTTCCATATTGTGTATCCATGAGGTGAATTCAAGAAAGAGTTTGTTTCTTGCTTACAATTTTTTCATAATTTCTTGAATGAAATTTCTGTACTGTGCACCCAAGAGGTGAATTCAAAAAAGATTTTGTTACTTACTTACAATTTTTCATGATTTCTTGAATGAAATTTCTGCATTATTTATCCAAGAGATGAATTCAGGAAAGAGTTGTTAATTACTTACAATTTTTCATAATTTCTCGAATGAAATATCTGTATTGCGCTTACAAGAGGTGAATTCAAAAAAGAGTTTGTTACTTACTGACAATTTTTTCAGTGTTTCTTCATTGAAATTACTGTACTGTGTATCCAAGAGGTGAATTCAAGAAACAGTTGGTTACTTACTTACAATTTTTTCATAATTTCTCGAATGAAATGTCTTTATTGTCTGTCTGAGAGGCTAATTCAAGAAAGAGTTTGCTACTTACTTACAGTTTTTCATAATTCTTTGAATAAAATTTCTATATTGTGTATCCAAGAGGCGAATTCAAGGAATAGTTTCTTACTTACTTACAATTTTTCATAGTTTATCGAATGAAATTTCTGTATTGTGCATTCAAAAGATGAATTCAGGAAAAAGTTTGTTACTTTCTTACAATTATTTCATAATTTCTAGAATGAAATGTCTGTATTGTGTATCCAAGAGGCAAATTCAATAAAGAGTTCGTTACTTACTTACAATTTTTTCATAATTTCTTGATTGAAATTTCTGTATTGAGCATCCAAGAGGTGAATTCAAGAAAGAGTTTGTCACTTATTTACACTTTTTCTCATTATTTCTTGAATGAAATGTCTTTATTGTGTATCCAGGAGATGAATTCAAGAAAGAGTTTGTTACTTACTTACAATTTTTCATAAATTAGTAAAGGAAAATTCTGTATTGTGTATTCAAGAGTTGAATTCGCAAAAGAGTTTGCTAATTACTTACAATTTTTCATAAGATCTTGAAGGAAGTTTCTGTATTGTGTATTCAAGAGGTGAATTCAAGAAAGAGTTTGTTACTTACAATTTTTTCATAATTTCTTGAATAAAATCTCTGTATTGTGTATCCAAGAGGTGAATTCAAGAAAGAATTTGTTATGACTTTATTAAAAATCAAATACTATTAATAAAATCAGTTGTATTTTAAACATAGAAGTTCCTGTTTCTGAAAACTGAAAACTCTCTCTGTGTGTGCGTCTGGCCTGGTGTTTGCTTGTCGGTGGAGATTATCGAGTTAAAAAACTCAGCTCATCTCTCTCTCAGACTTTGGTAAAAGTTCTTTTAACCTATCTCATTTTCTAATATATCCGCTATGAGCCTGTTAGTAGTAGTAGTATCTTTATTTCTGAAAATTCCTTTTCTTACATCTTCAAATTTTTAATAGATATTCTAAACGTTTGACGTTCTAGCATACCCTAAAAACAATGAGAATATGTCAAAGTAACACATACAATATTTGTATTGAAATAATGACATGTAGAATATTAACATAAAAAAATATGTTGCATATATTATTATACATTATTATTGTTATTGAACAACTTTGAACATTAGGGATCTGTTCCATAAAATACTTCATTATGTTCTCTCTTGATGCTCTAGCTCTTGTTTTCTCCCAGTTCTTAATCTGTAGAATAATCATTATTTGTGTCATACACTATTTTTACTGGGATGTCACCTAAATTTTCAATATACATTTCGTCTTTACTTTTATTAGGTTCATAGAATATATGATCAATAGTAGTAATAACGTTTGTTGGCACTTTATTGTTCATCGATTCATCTTTATATTCCTTTGTGATATTTTCTGCCAATGTCATTTTTATTTTTCCAGCAATTTTACTGTCTATTACCACATTATTTTTACACAGGTAACAGTTCCTGGACATAGACAAGATATGGTTTATGATATTAGTAGAAGAGTATGCCTGTCTTCTTTTGATCTTCTGTTGAATGCTAATACCCGAAAGCTGACGATGGGGTGTAACACTGGGTAACATGTTACCACAAGCACTAGCAAGAAGATGCCAATCTTCATCAACTATTATTTTTATGTTGGCATTCTCTTTGAGTGAAACCATCTCCGGAGATCTCAATCTAGCATATCCACCATCATAAGAGTTGAATTTTTTTTTGGTACTCCAAAGAAATTTAGTTCCTTACTGTCATGACGATGCACGCATACATTTCCAATAGTGCTACCACTTGTACTTGTTTCATAGTTCAAATACTTCTCATTGTTAGTGTTCAATGCTATAATAACACTATCATGTGAACGGACTTTCTTGAAATTCTCTATCTTTACTTTTTTTAACGATACGACTTATGTATTTATCCTTTCACTGTACAACGATTAATGACCAAAAAACATGCAATAAACTAGGTAGTGTCGATAACCTGCCATAGAGTTCCACTGGGAAAGCCGTGTCGTGTCTACGAGTAAGCATAGAGTACGATTGGTACAGCCACAAGCATATTTCAGGTCATTTTAAAATTCATAAAAAAAATTCCAAGTCCAAAAAAATCAGTGTTTTGAAAAAGAAGGGCATAAGAATCTACCCAATGAGCCCTTCAATCATCCCCCACCTCCCTATAAAATATTAAAGTTTTCATAAGTCGCCTACATTGTTTAATATTTCCACTTTCTAATTTTGAAAAAGAAGGACATAGGAAAGTACCCAATGAGCCCTTGGATCACCCTCCCAACTCCCTAAAAATATTAAAATTTTCATAAGTCACCTATATTGTTTAATATTTTCACTAGCTAATTTTGAAAAAGAAAGGCATAAGAATGTAACTAATGAGCCCTTGAATCGTCCCCCACCCCTAAAAATATTAAAGTTTTCATAAGTCACCTAAGAATGAAAGCCAAGTTATGTTACAAAATCTTCTTCACATTACTAACAGTTTCCATAGATTGATACCAGTGATGTTATTCTAACATATATGGCAAGTTGCCTAAGACTTATCATCCTCTCAGACTTAACTGGTACGCACTTTTAACTCTTTTATCCCCTTCATAAAATCCAATTAAAAATATGAATAATATCCGCATTTATTTCACCCCTATTAAAATGATATAACTTTTTATCATTATTAGATACCGCTAATAATGCAATCAATTCTGGACGAGAAGCAAAAATGTACCCCATGAGCGCTTGAATCGTCCCCCACCTCCCTAAAAATTTTAAAGTTTTCATAAGTCACCTACATTGTTTAGTATTTTCACTAGCTGATTTTGAAAAAGAAAGGGCATAAGAATGTACACAATAAGCCCTTGAATCTTCCTTCACCTCCCTAAAAATATTAAAATTTTCATATGTCACCTAAGAAGTAGAGCCAAGTTAGGTCAAAAAACCTTCTTGACATCGCTAACTATTTCCAAAGATTGATACCAGTGATGTTATTCCAACATTTATGTCAAGTTGCCTAAGACTTATCATCCTCTCAGACTTACCTTAACTGGTGCGCACTTGTAACTTTTTTATCCCCTTCATATAATTTAATTTAAAATATGAATAATATTGATCTTGGTTTCACCCCTATGAAAGTGATATAACTTTTTATCATTATTAGATACTGCTAATAATTCAATCAATTCTGGACGAGATACAAAAATGTACCCAATGAGCCCTTGAATCATCCCCCACCTCCCTCAAAAATATTAAAGTTTTCATAAGTCACCTATATTGTTTAACATTTTCACTAGCTAATTTTGAAAATAAAGTGCATAAGAATGTACCCAATGAGCCCTTGAATCGTCCCCCACCTCCGTAAAATTATTATAGTTTTCATAAGTCACCTAAGAAGAAAAGCCAAGTTAAATCACAAAATCTTCTTGACATCGCTATCCGTTTCCATAGATTAATACCAGTGATGTTATTCTAACATTTATGTCAAGTTGCCTAAGACTTAATATGCTATCAGACTTACCCTAACTGGTACGCACTTTTAACTCTTTTATCCCCTTCATACAATCCAATTAAATATATGAATAATATCGAGATTTGTTTCACCCCTATGAAAATGATATAACTTTTTATCATTATTAGATTCCGCTAATAATGCAATCAATTCTGGGCGAACTGCAAAAATGTACCCAATGAGCCCTTGAATCATCCCCCGCCCCCCTAAAAAATATTAAAGTTTTCATAAGTCGCTTACATTGTTTAATATTTTCACCAGCTAATTTTGAAAAAAAGGGCATAAGAATGTACCCAATGAGTCCTTGAATCGTCCCCCACCTCCTTAAAAATATTAAAGTTTTAATAAGTCACCTAAGAAGATAACCCAAGTTAAGTTACTAAATCTTCTTGACATCGCTAACCGTTTCCATAGATTGATACCAGTGATGTTATTCTAACATTTATGTCAAGTTGCCTAAGGCTTATGATCCTCTCAGACTTGCTTTAACTGGTACGCACTTTTAACTCTTTTATATCCTTCATACAATCCAATTAACAAGCTTTGTTTCACCCCTATTAAAATTATATAATCTTTTACCATTATTAGATACCGCTAATAATGCAATCAATTCTGGACGAGATGCAAAAACAACTTATAATATGTGAAACCATAACAAACAGTTATCATTACTAGATACCGCTACTAATGCAATCAATTCTGGACGAGATACAAAAACAACTTATAATGTTTGAAACCATAACAAACAGATAATACGTAGGTTCATTTCGACATCATCCTGTTACGTAAATTCAGGGTAAATTCATTGGAGGTCAAGTAATGTCATCTCGTCCCAGTAGTAATCTAGCTCCCTGATTGGCCTAGAAATAGGCGGATGATCTTGTTCGCCCTGTTGTTCACCCAAGGCTGGTACCCCTTCTCCTACTAGTATCTCAGGAAGGGCATAAATTGTTATGCTGGAACTACTAGGGTGGTTTAACACACCAGACAGCACTATATGTGTACTAGAGTTACCATCACCTGTTGCTACTACCACTGCTTGAACATAAATTATACTTTACTGAAACGAAATATATATTGTAAACGTTCATTTTTTTATACTTGTTAACAAATCCAAAATTGATGAGTATTTAAGGAATGAGCATAAGAACATATTAAACTTCAATCTAAATTTATTTATTCTCTTCAGTAATCTTGCTGTTTATTGTGTTTTCTTTTCTTGTTGTTATTAGTTCTCTGTCTTTAGGAGTACAACAAAAGCAATAGGAGAGTACGGAATCAAATGTAGTGTTGGGCGATATTTGATATCGATATATCCGACCAAAAATTGATATCGAATATCGAAATGTATTATCGAAACCGACATTTTTTAGGGGTCTCTAACCCCCTATATTCCAGGCGGAAAATACACCACATGTAAATTCTGCAAATTTTAAGCATACATCTTCGAGATTCTTTGTAGGTTTGAATTCTTTCATCTATAATTGATTTTATTTATCTTTATCTTACATCTTACCCTGGCATATTTTTTGCAAGAATTCATTTCCGGCTTTCGAGTCAGATACGTGTGTATTATTACAAACTGAGTATGAAAAGTTCACAACAAATGATGTTATAATTAAAAGTTCGGATTTTGAATGTTATCAAAGCTAAACTAGCCGATCAGACATGGTGAATTTTCTCAGTCTGAAAATTTCTGTGAAGGAAAACGAGCTATCGGTCACAGATAAATTACTACTACTACTAATAATAACTCACCACAGCACCAAGCGGCCTGAGGCCAACACAGCTACGCACGCTCCCGCTCCATCCCAATCTATTCAAAGCCTCCCTTTTTACACCCTCCCAGGAAGTTTTTATTTCCTTTAAATCTTTTTTTATAATGTCCTCCCACCCCAGACGAGGGCGACCTGTTTTCCGTTTAGACCTCGACAGTTGGCTGAAAAGGACAATCTTCGGCAATCTGTCATCCTTCATTCGCACAATGTGCCCTAGCCACCTCATCTTTTCTTTCATTATAGCCCTAGAGAGCGGTATTGAACCAAATTTTTCATACATCCTATTGTTTGAACTACGGTCAGTGAGCCGGGTACCCAGAACAATCCGTAAGCAATTTCTCTGGAAAACTTCTAGCAAATCTTCATCTGCTTTTCGGAGCACCCATGCTTCAGAGCCATATTTGACCACTGTCATCACTGTAGCTTCTAATATTCTAATCGTGGTTTGTAGACTTATCTTCCTATTCTTCCAAACTTTTTTTAGCTGTGAAAAAAAAACACCCTGAGCCTTGGCTATTTTACTTTTAACATCTTCATTGCTCCCACCATCTTTATTAATAATACTGCCAAAATAAGTGAAGCTGCCCACTTGCTCAATCTTTTCATTACCAAACGTCACTTTTTCATCTTAACTTATTCCTAGGCTTTGTGACTTAGTGGTCTTAATGTCAAATTTAAAACCTATTTTAACACCGTGAACTCACAAAACCTCTAAACTTTCTTTCATTTTGCTCACACTTTCCTCTAGGATGCTTAAACGATCAGCGTAATCCAAGTCTAGGAGACCTTTTCTCCCCATTTGATTCCGTGGTCTCTCATTACTTTTCCTGTGCTCCTTAAGACAAAGTTCATCAAAATAATTCATATAAAGGGGAATAGAACACAACCCTGCTTAACTCCTGATTTAATACGAAACAAGCTGCTAACCTCATTTCCTACCTTAACCACAGCAGTGTTATTCTCTTTACATAGCACTAATCACTTTAGTGTATTTGTCTGGTATACCATACAAGGATAAAACGTTTACTAAAGCTTGTCTATCAACAGAATCGAACGCTTGCTCATAATCTATAAAACTGAGGACCAAAGTTGTTTGACAACTCAGGCACTTCTCAATTATTAACCTAAGAGTGAAAATTTGGTCGACACATCCTCTACATTTTCTAAAACCGCACTGTTCTCCTCTTAAGACTTTGTCAATGACATCTCTCAGTCTAAAATGTATCATATTACTAAATAATTTGCTACCTACAGAGACCAGACTAATGCCTCGATAATTACCACACTCACTTTTATCACCTTTCTTATAAAGTGGCTTAATTAAGGGTTTCCTAAAATCGTTAGGTACTTCCCCTTTTTCAAAAATTATAGTCATAATTTTCAGTAACTGATTTATAACCTCAAAGCCACCATATTTAAGAAACTCATTTACCACCCTATCAGCACCTGGAGCTTTATTATTTTTTAATCCGTTTAATACTGTCGCTATTTCTTCCTCAATAAACAAGTCCTCCTTCACATCCAAGGTATCACACACTTTTTCATTTTTCTCTATATCTTTTCCTGCAACTCTATCTAGGTTTAGAAAATTCTCAAAATGTTCTGCCCAGCTCTCTTTAACTCTCTCCTTATCGCTAAGCGTGGCCCTGTTCCTATCTTTAACTGGGCCAAGCCCGGATTGACTCCTCCCTCTCAATTTACTATGCCAATACAATATTTTACTATTATGCCGTCTAGCTGCATCTTCCAGATCCTCGGTAACTTTTTCCATGGTCTCAACTTCACAATTCCTTAGTTCATATTTTAATGCTTTGTACACTTTATTTACATTCCTTTTGTTTTCATGTGATCTATAACTCAGATAATTCTTGTACAAATCCCTTCTCCTTTGTCAAACAGTTCGTGGTAACAAACTGTAACTGTAAGTAATGAAAGTTTCAGATTTTAATTCTGATTTCAAATATATAATTTTCATCAAGTTTAATCTTACCCATCAAAAGTTACGCGCCTGAGAAAATTTGGCAGATTTTCGAAGAAAGGGGGAAAGACCCCCTAAAACTTATAGAACCTTAATGAAAATCACACCATCATATTCAGTGTATCAGAGAACCCTACTGTAGAGGTTTCAAGCTCCTATCTACAAAAATGTGGAATTTTGCATTTTTGCCAGAAGAAAGATCACGGGTGCGTGTTTATTTGTTTTTTTTTCCCAGGGGGGATCGTATCGACCCAGTGGTCCTAGAATATCGTGGGAGGGCTCATTGGAATGGAAATTAAAAGTTCTGGCGTCCATTTTAAGTGAACAAAAAAAATGGAGGGTGACTAGGCCCCCTCCCACGCTCATTTTTTTCCCAAAGTCACCTGATCAAAATTTTGAGATAGCCATTTTGTTCAGCATGTTCGAAAATATTATAAGTATGTCTTTCAGGATGACTTAATCCCCTGAAGTTCACGGGAGGAGGGCTGAAAGTTATGAACTTTACCCAATGTCAAACAGTTCGTGGTAACGAACTGTAAGTAAGGAGCGACCCGGCTCAATGGTAACCGAAACTCTAGAAAACGGAATTTTGATACCAATAGATGCATCAAAAGAATCAGATTTTAATTCTGATTTCAAATATATAAGTTTCATCAAGTTTAATCCTACCCATCAAAAGTTACGTGCCTGAGAAAATTTGGCTGATTTTCGACAAAAGGGGGAAAGACCTTCTATAAGCTATAGAACCTTAATGAAATTCACACCATCATATTCAGCGTATCATAGAACCCTACTGTAAAGGTTTTAAGATCCTATCTACAAAAATGTGGAATTTTGCATTTTTTGCCAGAAGAAAGATCACGGGTGCGTGTTTATTTGTTTGTTTGTTTTTTTTTTGTTTTTTTTCCCAGGGGTAATTGTATTGACCCTGTGGTCCTAGAATATCGTAGGAGGGCTCATTGGAACGGAAATTAGAAGTTCTAGTGCTCTTTTTAAGTGACCAAGAAAATGGAGGGCAACTAGGCCCCCTCCCACGCTCATTTTTTTCTCAAAGTCACCCAATTAAAATTTTGAGATAGCGATTTTTTTCAGCATAGTCGAAAATCTAATAAATATGTCTTTTACGATGACTTAATCCCACACAGGTCCCAGGGGAAGGGCTGCAAGTTATGAACTTTGCCCATTGCTTACATATTGTATTGGTTCTTGAGACGTATACAGACATTTTCAGGAAGAATTTTTTTCTGGTGGGGGGGGGGGGAGGGGGGCGGGAGGAGGGGGTTACGCTGGAGACTATGTCTAGAGTGTATTTCTCTTGGGGGCCAGGGGCATTTCTACGAAGGGGGCGCCGGATTTCCAATCATTACCTAAAAAACGATCAGAAATTAAATATAAAAAAACTAGTGCTTTCAACTGAGAATAAGAAGCAGCATCAGAACATACAACGAAAAGAAATTATTCCGTATATGAGGGGGGCCTCCCCCAAGTCAATACCTCGCTCTTTACGCTACAGTTTTTTTTTAGTGCTTTCAAAAGAGTTATGTATTCTGATTAAAAGGCCTGTGTGATTCAGGGGTTTGTGAATTAATTTTTTTTTTATTTTTAACGTAAAGAGCGTGGTATTGAATAAGGGGAGAACCCCATAATATACTTAATAACATATACGTAATAAAAAAAAAAACAATAAAAAAAAACAAGCGATACGGCTCAATAATAATCGAAAATTTTAAAAACGGAACTTTGATGTCAATAAATGTATCAAAAGAATGGGCTTATAATGCTGATTCTAAATATATGAATTTTATTAAGTTTAGTATTAGTCATCAAAGGCTACGAGCCTGAGAAAATTTACCTGAATTTTTAAAGAGGGGGAAACATCCCCTAAAAGTGAAAGGATGTTAATGAAAATCACACCGTCAGATTCAGCGTATCAGAAAACCCCATAACATAGGTTTCAAGCTCATATCTGCAAAAATCTGCAACTTTGTATTTTTTGCCAGAAGAAAAATATACGAATATAGAAGTTCGTTACGTAAGTTAATTTGTAAATTACGTCAGAACCAAATTTAGAGACAGCCATTTAGCAAAAGAAAAGTAAAAATTTTATTCAAATTTTGTTTACTTATTCAATGACGGTGAGCCAAAATAAAAGCTTCATTAACTAAAAAACGATCAGAAATTTAAAAAAACAAGTTTTTTTAACTGGAAGTATAGAGCGACATTAAAACTTAAAAAGAACAGAAATTATTCCGTATATGAAAGGGGCTGTCCCCTCCTCAACGCCTCGCTCTTTACGCAAAAGTTTGACTCTGTCTCACAACTTTATTTTTAAAAACAATAAAAAACTTTAGCGTAAAGAGCGAGGCGTTAAAGAGGGGACAGCCCCTTTCATATACGGAATAATTTCTATTCGTTTTAAGTTTTAATGTCGCTCCTTACTTTCAGTTAAAAAAACTTGTTTTTTTTTATTTAATGTTAAACATAAAGCTTTTTCACTAATATTCTTAGCTACAGTCCTAGCTTTCTTCCCTAAGACACATTCAGCAACTGCTGAGATTATTTTTCTAAAATTATTCCAACCATCTTCCCCATTTTAAACTCTTAAGATTAGTATTCAACTGTTCCTGGAAAGTTTCTCTCAAATTCTCATCCTGGAGTCTACTAACATCATAACTTCTCGAGAGGTGGTAATCCTTCCGAAATATATATATATATATATATATATATATATATATATATATATATATATATATATATATATATATATATATATATATATATATATATATATATATATATATATATATATATATATATATATATATATATATATATATATATATATATATATATATATATATATATATATATATATATATATATATATATATATATATATATATATATATATATATATATATATATATATATATATATATATATATATATATATATATATATATACTGCTGATGCTATTAAGGCTCACCTTATGAAAATTGCCGCTAAGTGGGGGATCAAGAAAAAGGTTGTTACTGTAGTAACTGATATTAGAACAAATGTAGTTCGGGCCGTAAAAGATGCTGCATCCCAGGTAGGTACAGGATGGACACATGTTTCGTGCTTCACACATACTCTAAATCTGATGGGGGGGGTACAATTAATTACACTGCTGATTTGTTGCCTCTCGTCCAAAAGGCTAGAAATATTGTCAGCTTTTTCAGACGTAGTGTTTTAGCTACCGACAAGTTGTGCCAGGTTCAAATCTCTATTGACAATGTTTGCACCAAAAAACTCAAGCCAGATGTGACCAGTGGATGGAATTTGCTTCTCACTATGTTGCGTAGTGTACAAGATTTGAAAGAGTCTGTAACAAGCTCGTTTGTGCTTCTCGGTAAAGTGGACCTCATACTCACTGATAGTGAGTGGAGTGTTATTTCAAATTTGATTGCGGTGCTTTCACTCTTTGAAGAGGCAACTATTGAGCTCTCTTCCAAAAGGTATCCCCCATCTTGAAAGTCCTGCCTTTGTCTAAGATTTTGAGGCGCCAAATTGTTCAAATAGATTTTGGTGTATTCTCAGATGTGACTGATGAGCTTCGAAAGGCTTTGCTGAATAAAGTGTGTTGTAGGTTTATAAGCCTTGGTCAAGTCACACCTGTCGCAAGTAAAACACATTTTGACCCGAGTTTCAAGAAAATGTATATTTCACCTAACGATCGTCTACAAGTTGAGAGCAAAATTGCAAATGAAATAGATTTGGCCTTGAGGGCTGCTTAATCTCGATCGGAAGATACAAGTACCATCGCAGTCCCTACGATGCACTCATATCAGAATCAATCCAGTTTGTGGGGTTAACATGCTGAAGTCCTTATAGTCAATGCAGGACATGCTTTGACAGCAGCCGAATATCTCATGGCTATGCAAACTTTCGATTGGGAGCCAACATGTTTAAGAGAAACTTGTCCACTCAGGTGATGGAAGTCTCGTGCTATGGGGTCCCAAAAACACATGTACGAAGCTGCAATGAAATTCATGTCTGTGCCCGCTACCAGTGTCCCTTCTGAAAAAATGTTTTCCAAGGCTGTTCAGATAATTATGAACGGCGGAACCGACTCTCAGGGAAAAACATTGATATGCTGATGTTTATGAATAGTCTTTAGTTTACTTTTTTCTTTTCCTGCGCATGAATAATTCGAAATCTGGGTTTTATTATATTCATTTATGTAATCAAAGTTTATTTATATTGTTTGATTTCATATTATTTGAATTCTGAAAAAAAATCTATAAAAAATATCCTTTATTTACCCTTTGCATTACTGAATTTTGGCAAATCCAAGAGATAGCAAAAAACTGATCCGAAATATCGATATCTATGTATTGAATATCGAAAGTAAAAACATCGATATATCAATATATCGATTAATAAAAAATATTGGCCAACACTAATCAAATGGTTCAATAAAACATTCTTGAATTTAGATTACACCTGATGATTTAAGCATTCTAGATGAAAGTGTGAGCAAAATGAATAAACTTTTAAAGGTTTTACGAGTTCAGGGTTCTAGAATAGGTTTGAAAATAAATGTAAAGAAGACAAGTCGCTAAAGCTGAATAAGTGATCATGAAAAGGTGACCTTGGGCAACGAAAAAATCGATCAAGTGGACAGCTTCACTTACCTAGGTAGTATTGTTAGTAAGGACGGTGGGTGCAGTGAAGATATTAAAAGTAGAATCACCTTGGCCCAGAATCACCTTGCAAAAAGTTTGGAAGAATAGGAAGATAAGTCTGCGAACCCAGACTAGAATTATGGAAGCTACAAAGATGACAGTGGTCAAGTATGGCTCTAATACTTAGGCACTCCAAAAGACAAAGGATGATTTGTTACATGTTTTCCAGAGAAATTGCCTACGGATTGTTTTGGGTGTCTGACTGACTTACTGTATTTTAAACAGTAGGTTGTACGAAAAATGTGATTCAATCCTGTTTTCTAGGGTGATAATGAGAGGAAAGTTGAGATAGCTAGGGCCCATTATTCAGATACACACTAATCAGCTCAGAATAGATTTTTATACCTTTACATAAAAAATTGACTGAAAACTAATGTAAGCACACTTAAACGGACCGCGGCGCAAGCTGCAAAAAGACTTTTTTTACTGAAGTACCGAGAATCGCTGCGTAGCAGATAAATCTGGGCAATTGTAGAACTTTAGGTTCTAAACGTGGCGATAAACTTGAAAAAGATGTATCAATACTATGAATCCATACATAGTAGTAGCGCACACATAGTAGAATCACCGGATTAGGTGATAAATCACCAGAGGTGGAAACTCTGTTCATGGGCACGTCGTTACTATCGTTAGCTGTAACCTGAATTCAGCAATAACTTCCTTCAAGGATAGCCAGCTTACAATAATTTAATAAATTTCGTTTGACATAATTTGAATTATAAGCTTTCGATGATTATTTATACCCTTTTCTAGTCTAAAACAATGTTTGAAATCAAATCGGATTTTGATCTGAATTCAACTCAAAATAATTTTCTCAATCGCAATTTTTAAGAACCATTAAAATTATGAAATGCTTTTCAAAATACAATTAAAAAAAAGAAGAAAAACAATCACAGGAAAAAAGAAACATTTAAGAATACTTCATTGAGAATACGTACTATACGACCTGTGTTGTCACTCGATCAGCATCATAAAGTAGTGCCGGTTGAGTAAAAAGCGGTGTTTTTGCGTTATCCTTCCTACCAATTTGGGTAAAAAAAATTAAGTTGCAAATTTCACAATGAAATTTGCCCAAAAAGGGGGAAAATGGCAAGGGGAAGTGAAACACATGGACCTCCCCCATAACATGCATGGGAAAATTACAGTCCTTAACACTAAAGTTAAAAGTTTCTTGCCGATTTTCAGCATTCTTGTCCGTCTTTAATCATAGGCAGCGCGCTAGCGCTACCTAAGTAAAGAACGATGTGGGCAAAATGTGTTTTTTTTTCTTCAGCCGGGCAGTTTGTATCGAAGGAGTTGTCATAGAAACTTCAAAAAGGGCTCATTCGATTTTAAATTGGAGTGGCTAGTGCCCTTTTTAATAGTCGAAAGTGTTTGGAGGGCAAGTAGCCCCCCCCCCGCCCATCATTCCCCCAAACACATGCAATAAAAATTTTAAGATAAAGATTTTGTTCAGCGTAGTTGATTTCCATATAGAAAATATATTTTTGAGGAGGAGAATCCCCACAACCCTCCGGGCAAGGGTTTTAAGTTATGCCCTGGGGGCATATAAGAACGATTTTGGCACAATGTACTACGTATTATTTTTTTCCTTTAGACCAGTGCACTTCATATGGAAGGGGTCGTCGTAAAAACTTCAAAAGGGGCTCATTCGATTGGAAATTGAGAGTTCTAGTGCCCTTTTTAATAGTCGAAAGTGATTGGAGGGCAACTAGCCCCCTCCCCCACACCCAACATTTGCCCAAACACATCCAATCAAAATTTTGAGATAACCATTTTGTTCAGCGTAGTTGATTTCCAGATAGAAAATAGGTTTTTGAGGGGGGCACTCCCCCACAACCCTCAGGGCAATGGTTTAAATTTATGCCCTGGTGGCATATAAGGTTTTTATAGAAGGCAATGTCGTAGAAACTTCAAAAGGGGCTCATTCAATTGGAAATTCGAAGGGCTAGTACCCTTTTTAACAGTTGAAAGTGATTGGAGGGCAACTAGCCCCCTCCCCCACGTTCATCATTTGCCCAAACACAACCAATCAAAAATTTGAGATAGCCATTTTGTTTAGCGTAGTTGATTTCCAGATAGAAAATATATTTTTGAGGAGGACACTCCCCCACAACCCGCAGGGCAAGGGTTTTAAGTTATGTCCTTGGGGTATATAAGGTTTTTATAGAAGGCGTTGTCGTAGAAACTTCAAAAAAAGCTCGTTCGATTGGAAATTCAAAGGGCTAGTACCCTTTTTAATAGTCGAATGGGATTGGAGGGCAACTAGCCCCCCCCCCACGCCCATCATTTCCCCAAACACAGACAATGAAAATTTTTAGATAGCTATTTTGTTCAGCGTAGTTGATTTCCAAGGCGAAACCAAAGTAAAATCACCAGCAAGTACTGACAAAACTCTTCAAAAGTGACCCCGCATACCTCAGTGCCTCTAGACGCAAAATGTTATACTACTTAATCGCTCCGAGCCAATAAATTTAGCTAGAGCGTGATTCATGCGACGAGTGACCGGGAAATTATCGAATATTAGCAGCTTGAAATTAAAGAGTAAACCGTGCGATATGGATATGAAGAAGAAGTATTGCGCTTAGAAAACTGATTATTATTAAGTGCTGCCGGCTAACAACCAGAATGAGTGTTCGATGCTTTTTCGAAGGGTGCGATATTAGTCAGAAAATGCAAAATGAAAATGAGTCAAATTACTTGCTTTACCTAATAACAGGTAGGAAATGAAATATTTGAAATGTTTTTTTTTCAAACTTCAGAATTATTCTATTTTAGCGCCACAATGATATAGCCAAGAAACAAACACATCGTGATCTACTTATGATTCAAGGTTAAAGGCTATCAAAATATAAGTTTAGAAAATTCCAGAATGGCGGTATTCCTTTCATCCCCTAGATTCTATAAAACAAACTTTTCGAGGAGACGGAGGGATTCGGGATAGGGCCCCAGGGCCTAGACCCGAACCACGAGTGAACCAAAAACTAGCAAATACTGACCTAGTCTAGGCTATAGGTTATAGGCTAATGAGAAATCTGGAAATGGACCGTAGTTATATACGTTTTATTGGGTTAATTCAAGGCTGTAGCCTACTCAGTGAGATATAGTGAGCAAACAAAAAGATTAAGGGAAAGATTTTACAATTTACACTAATTATAAAGACGATGAATGACCGGAAAATCGAAGCTGTATTATAGCTCAATTTCAAATACTTTGGCTACTTACCCCCAATCTTATGATCAATATATCGGAACGTGCAGCTTTTAATGGTAAACTCCAATATTTCGAAGTTTCAAAGCCCAAAAAAGTTATGCAGAAAAAACTAGCACGTTTTAAGCCTCTCGAAATCCAAGTTTCGTCTTAAACACTATATTTTGTGTTTACTGATTCAATTTCCTCGTAAGAAAGAGCATTCAGGTGGAATTGTTTCCCGCATTCTAGCTGTTTGTACCTTTTCTTTTTGATAATCCCTAAGAAAGAGACAAAAATGTAACTGTGTATCTTCGGAATTATTGGCTTTTTTTTTAACATCGATGATATTGGCTGTTGGTGACCGAAGTTGGATTCTCTTCAATTTAGCTTTAATTCTAATGTCAGATATGAAGCACTGCATTACTTTTGGATAGGACTGAACTGGACGTGATAGCAGCGATATCCATGAGCCTCACGAATTTGATTTTGATGAGAATGTTGAGGTTTTCACCTTAACAGAGGAATCAAATTTTGCGTACGTAGTGGGGTTTTCTGCGAAAAAGATTCTGGAAAAGCATTCGTGTGAAAAGTGTAGAACTGGGTTATTTGAATCAGGCATTTCTCTTTTTGATTCATTGTTTGATTTCATGCGGATGAAAGCTTATGAAGAAGCCAATTCAGACTTCTCAAACCTTTTTGTTCCTGCAATCTCCTTGATTTAGTATTGCAAAAAACTAGAGTACATCATCCAGACTGAAATGAAGCACTGCTGGAACGAGGGAATCGTACGGCGAGCATGGGAAAGAGCGTCCCAACTGTTAATCCCAATTTCTTGTGACCTATTTCCTCGCGAGTGTTTCGTACAGTATTTTTTTCGAATACGTCTCTTCTACATCACTAAATTTGAAAACCAGAAGATGGAAAGAAGTGCTCTATGCGGAAAAAATAAAAGAAGCTAAGCTAAAAGTATTTACTTTTAAATATTTTTTATTCAGTGGTTAACCATATTTATTTGTTCTTATATTGTTTGAATTTGCTAAAAACGTCTTTGGATTATTCTAAAAAGAATTTTTCTAAAGCTACGGTACTTCTAGCGATTCTCGATTCTCTTAAAACTATTTTACAGAAATGAAAAATATTTTATGGAATGATTGCCAATTATGATTTTGGAATGGAAAATTATTCAGCGAACTAATAAGTTGGGATTATTTATTTTCTTGTTTCTTTTATTATGTTGCAATGAAAAAAAAAGAAAAAATTGGAAGAACTATTAATACAGCGGTCATATACCATTAAACCACATCTGCAAACCCACTTCTGATCAAGATTATAATTATCCTAACTGTTCTCGAAACTCATTTCAACGTTTCGTGGTAGTATTTTTCACAAGAAAGTCATATGTTTGTTTTTATCAATCAATAGTAATTCCCCCTTGTCTTTTTTGCTTTTTCTTTGATCCGCAAGTAGCGATGATGTTCCACGAGAAAATCCGTAAACGCTTCGAAGGAGAAGTGAAAGAACTCTAGAGAATAGCATACTGATTTTCAAACGAAATTGTTAAACAACAAACTACATCGTTTTCATTTTTCTTTCCATTATTTTATGAGCTACGTTGATGATCTACTTTCATTCCAAATAAAGCACACTTTTATTCGTCTGTTTCGTATTACTCGTGTATAGGACTAATCTGGTTTCAAATAAGCTCTGAAAAAGCGAGCTAAATTTGTGCGAAACGGAAAAAAAAAATCTGAATCAGTTGACGAGTGCTCCATACTATAATTAATTTTGCAGCACACAACAATAAAAATACATGTAAAAGCTGCTCATGAAACAAAGCATCCCATATGTGTGTGCTTCTTTTTTGCTTTCCTTCCGAAGAATATAGTGGGCCTATACATAGGCGTAGGGAGGGAGGCAGGGGGGCAGCTTCCCCCCCCCCCCCCTAGACCTTCAAATTTACATTAGATATGACTGAACAAGCAGATGGTTTGGAAAAAGCAGTTGATAAAACTCTATCACAATATCGACTGCCCCCCCCTAGACAATATGCTGCCTAATCCTGCCTACGCCCATTGGCCTATATCAGCATATCCCGGCCTCCAATCAAGGAGCTTAGGGGACACACAAGAAGTAAATTTCGTACGGTTCTGAACCAAATTAAATAAAAGTAGATTCTATCAAATGCTATCAATACAATTTACGCGGCTAATTTCTTTAATCCAGTTGCCATGCAATGACAGGAAAAATAAATACTTTCGAAATAAATTATCATATTTTCAATTTTTGACGTCAATAACATTGAGAAAAAGGGATAGATTAGAGGAAGATGAATACAATTATAATAATCAAAGCAATTTTCCATTCGATATACGAGTATTTACGCGTAGCACTCTCAAATCGTAAATATAGGCGTGATAAATGGGTGTCGATAAACATCACATAAAATCTAATAGAGTAGGGTGAAACAATTTCAAAATAGAAGGCATTAATTTAAATATGCTCCGCAATAAAGCACCCTCCTTTTTTCATTGTCCTAATTCTAATCACAAGCTTTATATCAGGATCCGTCTCTTTAATTCAGAACATCTTATCAAAGCATAATCACCTACGGAACCGGTTCCGTAGGTGATTATACTTAGCATCTGATCGAGACGCTATCTATTCTCCTAAGTTGTATTGAATTGTGTAACTACGCTATTTAGTTGCCAGGTTCGACAAAGGGTCACTTTTTTTGTGTGGAGAGGATAGGTTTTGTCAGTACTTGTTCCGTAGGTGATTATACTTTGGGCGAAACATAGGAGAATGTTGAGAAGTATTTACAACTAAATCAAAAGGCGCTATGTGCAATTGTGCATCCAGTTTATTAAAAAAGCAGATCTAAAATATCTCAAGAACAACTGAGGGTACTAAGTTTAAAATTTCAAAACATTTTGAATGGACGTTTGAAGTGTCCGGAGGACTGATAGCCCCCTTCCATATTCATTTAGAATATCTCTCCCTAAAGAACAGTTGATCCAAATTTTGATATGACCATCTTCTTCAAAATAGTCTAAAGGTCAAATAACTATGCTTATGGAGATGACATAACCCCCAAAGCTTTTGAGAGGGATGCCGAACACAATCAAGACACAATATGTGTATGCTGATGGTCAAAAGGGTGTACCAAACATATCTAAGGAACGGCTGAGGATAGTAAGTTTAACTTGCAGGATATGCTGAGGGGGATGTTGAAAAGTGATTGGAGGAGTACAAGCCAATTTTGTTTAAAATAGTCGACAAGTCTAGTAATTATGCCTCCAGGGGGGCAGTGTCCCCCACAATCCCCAAGGCAAGGATTGAAAATTATTGAATTTGTCTTTTTTTAAATGCAGGATTTAACATTAAGAAAAAGGGAAGTGTTTGATTACGGGTGTATTCGAAAAGGCTAAGGGTTTTGAGACGAAAATTTGGGGAATATTGAGAAGAACGTTAAACTAAATCAAACGATTCTAAGTGCATTTAATTTATCAAAAAGGCTTATCTACATTATCTCGAGAATGGCTGAGGGTATTAAGTTTAGTCCTTCAGGGAATGTTGAGCGGGATGTTGAAAGTGGTCGGAGGGTAGACAGTTCCTCTACCATCCTCTTTACAGCTATAATCCCCCCAGGGTTATCTAATCAAATTTTGGGAATAAATGCCTTGCTCAAAATGGTCAAAAAGTCAAATAACTTTGTCTCCAGGGATGATAATCCCTCGGAGCCTCAGGGTCAAATGTTGAAGGTCTTATAAGTCTCCAAAGGTACAAAAGTCTCAAAGGTACAAGTCTCTAAATAAGGTACAAAATTTAGAAAATTTTGATGGCGATGTCAAAGAAAGTCAAAAGCATTCTTTATGCAGGAAGGTTATCAAAAGGGGTCAACAGCAATGTCTATAGAATGGCTAAGGGAATTAGGTTGAAACTTTAAAGGATTGTTGATAGGGATGTTCAAAAAGGAAAAGAGGGCAACCAATCTCCCTCCCTTCTTGACTTTTCAGATGCCCCCTTATTACAGACAAAAATCTTACAAAGCCATTTCATTCAAAATAGTCACAGGATCTTATTGCTATGCCCCCAGGGATGCCATGACCCCGCAGCCCCGGGAGAAGGAATGTAAATTATAAATTTTTTTCCTTTTTTGACATGTAGGGTTTAGCATTGAGAAAGCGTTGGAATGTTTGGTCTTGAATGTGTCAATAAAGGCTAAGGTTACTGAAGTGAAATTTCGAGGAATATTGAGGGTATGTTGTGCTAAGTCAGAGGACTCTATAGGCCAAAAATAATCATAACCTTATGACCACCTGCACGCGGATATTATGGTTTGATTTAGTTCAATATCCCCTCAACATTCCTTGATATTTTCACCTTAATACCCTTCGTAACAGTAGCGGAAGTAGCAGTAGTATCAGTAAGCACATAGTGCCTATATGCTATTTCAACATACCCTGTAAATTTCAACTTAATACTCAACTTAATAAGTTGATACTCAACTTCCCCCTTAGTATTCCCTGAGATTTTTACTGTAATGTCATTAGCCTTAGTAGTACCCGGAGTATAAGTAGTAGTAGTTGTTGTAGTGGTGGTAGTAGCAGCAGTGTGTTCCAAGTGTCTTTTGGTTCGCTCAACAACCTAACTAACAAGCCCTGCAAGCTTCAACTTAATTCCCTAAGGTGTTTCAAAGACACTATTTAAAAGGCCTTTTGACAACAAGCATGCACATAGTGGGTTTTTTTTATTTAATTCCTCTTCTCCCTCGTCATTACCTGAAATTTTCATCGTAATATTCTTTGCCTTAGTAGTAGCAGTAGTCAAAGTAGTAGCTGTAACATCAGTATTAGTAGTAGTTGTAGCAGCAGTAGTAGTATGCCCATATTGCATTTCGGTTAGTTGAACATCCCTCTTATCATGCTCTGAAAGTTTCAAGTTAATACCCTAAGCCGCTCCTGAAATATTACTCATACGCCCTTTTCACAACCTGTGTGTATATATTATGTTTTGATTTAGTTCAATATCCCCTATCCATTCCTCGAGAATTTCACCATAATACCCTTAACCTTATATGCTGCAGTAGCAGTAGCGTAGTAATAGAGCAGTACTAATAGAATAGCAGTAGTTGTAGCAGCAGCAGTAGTAGTATTAGTAGTAGTAGCAGTAGTAGTAGTACTATTAGTAGTAGTAGTAGCGGTAGTGGTAGTAGTAGTAGTAGTAGTATTAGTAGTAATAATAGTAGTAGTAGTAGTAGTAGTAGTAGTAGTAGTGGTAGTAGTAGTAGTAGTAGTAGTAGTAGTAGTAGAACTATTAGTAGTAGTAGTAGTAGTAGTAGTAGTATTAGTAGTAGTAGTAATAGTAGTAGCAGTAGTTTTAGTAGTAGTAGTGGTAGTAGTAATAGTAGTAGTAGTAGTAGTGGTGGTAGTAGTAGTAGTAGTAATAGTAGTAGTAGTAGTAGTAGTACTAGTAGTAGTAATAGTAGTAGTAGTAGTAGTAGTAGTAGTAATAATAGTAGTAGTAGTAGTAGTAGTAGTGATAGTAGATGTAGTAGTTGTAGCAGTAATAATAGTAATAGTAGTATTAGTAGTAGTAGTAGCAGTAGTAGTAGCAGTAGTAGCTGTAGCAGTAATAGAAGCAGTATGTATATAGCGGTTTTCGGTTAGTTCAACATACCCCTCACATACCTTGCAAGTTTCAACTTAATTCTTTAATCAATTCCTAAGATATTGCTGATAAGCCCTTTGACAATATACGTGAATGTACTGCGTTTTGACATAGTTCGAAATCTCCACCAGAATACCTTTGGCCTTTTTTGACGTTTATAATCGAACATGCCCCTTTTCCTAATAACAAATAATGTACGTCAACGATTGATGAATTTCATGACTTACAGTCCTTTCCCCAGGGATTGTAGGGTTCTCAAGTCATTTTAGAAGGCATAGCTATTGAATCTTTTTAACTAGGCTGTACAAAATGGATGTATCAAAACATTAATGTATATAGGGAAGAATGGGCGTCCGAGGGAGCCTGGCCGTCCTCCAATTACTTTTGACAACTAAAATGGGCACTAAAATTTTCAATTTCCAATCGAATGGGTTATTTCAGAAGTTTCTACAGCGACTCCTTCTAAACGAAGGTTAAAAAAATTATACACAGAGTCCACTTCACTCTTTACTTATTCAACACTAGGCCTACAGGGCTGCCTGTGACTAAAAAAGGGTTTTTGGAACAGGTAGGTACGCGAAAGGACAACCTGAGACATACTCCTATTTGATTTATGAATTTTCTTATTTTCTAAAATAGTTTTTCAAAACACCAGGTTTTGTAGACACCCCCTCCCACTCCTGAAAAAAATCTCTAAGAATAACAGCCAAGGGAAACTGTAGGAAAATGTAAAAATTTCCTGAACTAATATTCATCCATCACTAGAAGAATTGGCATGTAAATAGGACTTTCGACACAACAATTGCATTTTTCGTGTTTCAGATGCCGAGAATTTCCCTTTTTAGAAAATATTTATATTCTAGTTAAAACATTTTCAAGCAAAATTTTAATTTTTCCCCTTCGGAGGGAAGAAATTACAGCCCATTTCACTCTTCTCTGATTCAGCACTTTATCACAGCTTGTGATTAAAAATGAGTCTTTGGAACAAGTAGTTTTGCAAAAGGAGAGCCTAGGACCTACTCTTAATTGTTTCATTTTTTTTTATTTGCTAAATTAGAAATTCAAAACACCAGATTTTGCAGACCCCCCCCCCCCCAAAAAAAATACAAAAATAATAGCCAAGGAAAACTATGGCAAAATGCAAAAATTTCGTGAACTAGTATTTTCCCATCACTTGCAATATTTGTAAGAAAATGGGACTTTCGATACTAAAATTTTATGTTTTCGTATTTCAGATACCAACAAATGTCTTTTTTATAAAATAACTATGTTTTAGTTAGAAAATATTCAAGTAAAAATTCTAACTTCTCCACTGTTCTTAAAATGCTAGTCAAATTCTTAATAAAGTACACTTTTTCACGTTTCTTTTCTAGGGTAGACAAAAACTTGAGAAAATTGTATATTGAAATACATTTGACACATTCCAATGCTGCTAAAAATTGATATTATTAAACTTGCTTTGACTTGAAGACAGTACAAAATAATATATATTTTCAAACAAGGAGAAAGTTTAATATATCATCGAAATCGATTTTTTAACCCAGAAATAACTAAAAAAATGATATATATATATATATATATATATATATATATATATATATATATATATATATATATATATATATATATATATATATATATATATATATACATAATTTTTGTAAGCTGGTCTACCTTGAAGAAAGTTAAAGCTGAATTCAGCTAACAGCTACCTAACTGTGGCCCTTGAGGACACACCATACAACGACAGTTCGACCCGGACGTGACAGGTGCGGAGCTGCCTCTTCAACCACAGTGGGAGGATGCCAAGGCTATAGCTCAGTTCCGAGATTTCTTACTAAGCTTCGTAGACGCCCTAGGCCCTGTAACCTGAATTAAGCGTTAACTTTCATCAAGGTTAACGAGCTTAGGTTTAGGTTTTATTTCATCAAATAAATAAAAAATCAAGCCAAAAAAAAAATTATTTTTGCTAACGCGTAGCGATTACCTACATAATTCTTCCTAAATTAACCTAAATTAAAAAAGCAATTCCACAAACAAATAATAAGCAAAAAAAAAACTAAGCCAATCCCCTTCACTCACACACTTCCAGAGCAATAACCATCATCAACTACAACTCCCAGCCCCCCCCCCACCCCAACCCCCCACTCCACTCCCCTGCCCATAAAAAACTAAATTTTTTAAATGTTTAATTCTCATGATTAAGCTTTGCTTTCGGTGATATATACGTCCTTCTTCTTATTTGATGTAGAGTTAATAAACTATACCTAATTTTATTCCGTATTTAAACAAATTAAATTTTATAATAGACACTTTTAGCATTTTTTTTTTCAAATCGTAAAATGTACTTAAATATGCAAAATTTCAAAACTTTCCTATATCTTAGAATAAAAACGTTAAAAAAACACTTTATGAGAAAATCGACAAAAGAATTATGGAGTCTCAGAGAAGGGGGAATAAACGGTAATTTTATTTTAGACTGTGGGATTTTAAATAGCACAGCATTTTAAGAACATCGGAGAAATTAAAAATTTTACTTGAATATTCTCTTAGAGTTATTTTAATAATTATTTCTTACATATACATAGTTATTTTTTAATTGTTTTTTTGTCATATGAAATACAAAAACATCAATTTAGTATCGAAAGTACTGATTACACACCAATAGTGGCGTAATTTCGTCAAAATCTGAGGGGGGGGGGGGGGCAAAGTCGGAGTCAATTTTCCAAAATCAAGTGAAAATGACAGTGAATGTAAAAAATGAGCCGTATAGTACCATAAAGGCAAATGTATACCAAAGGAACCTGACCCGTTTCTATGGATGCTTGAATTATGCAGGCTTATCTTAGTTTTAACTAAATTTTTTAAGAAATTCCACTTTTTTGCAGATAGAGGAGGGAGGGGGCAAACTGAGGTTGGGAGGAAGCGATTTCTCCCCCCCCCCCCCCTGCCCATAAAAATTACGCTTTTGCGTACCAATTCTGCAAGTGAAGGAAGAATATTTCTTCAGGAAATTTCTGCATTTCGCCATAATTTTCCTTGGTCATTATTTTTGCAGTTTTTTAAAGAGGGGGGAGGGGCTTCTCCCGCTAAACCTGGCCTTTTGAATGACTATTTTAGCAAACGAGAAAATTTATTAAACAATTAATAGTAAGTCCTAAGCTGTCCTTTTCTGCACCTAGGCTACTTGTTCCTAAGACAATTTTTAATAAAAAGCTGTCATATCAGGGAAGAGCAAAGTGAAAAAAAAAACACTTCATGTGGAAGGAGTGGTCATAGAAACTGCAAAGGTAACCCATTTGATTGGTAATCGTAAATTCTAGTGTCCTTTATTAAGAGTCTAAAGCGATTGGAGGACAGCCAGACTCCCTCCCCTGCACAATTCTTCCCAAACAATATCGAAATTTTATAACAGCCATCTTGAACAACATAGCTAAAAGATCCGATAACTATTCCTCCTGGGATGACTTGACCCCCAACCCACAGCCCCGAAAAACGGTTGTAAGTTATACATTTTGTTTTCGTATAGTACTGTCATTAGGAAAGGGGGCATGTTTGATCCTTGATTTCCAAAAGGCTGAGTGTTATTTAGGTAGACCTTTCAGGGAATGTTGAGGGAAATTTTGAACTAAGTCAGAACACAGTTTGTGCACGTAGACAGTCAAAAGGGTGTATCAGTGTTTTCTTAGGAACAACTTAGAGAATTAAGTTGAAACTTGCAGAGTACTGTTACTACTACTACTATTTCTACTACTACCACTGCTACTACTGCTACTACTACTACTACCACTATTACTACTACTGGTACTACTACTACTACTACAACAACTGCTAGCGCTACTACTACTACTACAATTGCTACTGCTACTACTACTACTACTACTACTACTACTACTACTACTACTACTACTGCTACTACTACTACTACTGCTACTACTACTACAACTCTTACTACTACTACTATCACTACTACTACTACTGTTACTACTGCTACTACTACCACTACTACGATTACTACTACTACTACTACTACTACTACTACTTCTATTACGACTACTACCACTACTACTTCTACTAATACTACTACTACTGCTACTGCTACTACTGCTACTACAGTATATACCAAGGTACCACTTTACGCAGACCTCCGTACCAAACAGGTTTTTCTGCTAGGTAAACAGGTCATTACACTCTTTGTCAAGAGGATTTACGCAATTTCAAGGTACAACTTGATTGGTGATTAGGATTTTAATAAAAGTAATATTTTTATTTAAAATTCACATTAGTAAGATACTTGAATTCAAAGATAATAGTTTTTTTTATTTGCAAGAATATTAGTGGAGAAAAAAAAAATGAGTTGTGCATTTACACTATTGGAGATTAATGATGGAACCGACATCAGCAGCAGCTATGATATACGAGTACCTAATGTAGCTGTGGAAATAACTGCTGGTTGTAGACTATGTCTTGAATGGGACACTATGTATGCGAGATATGTGATATCATTAAGCAAATTTAAGCAGGAGGAGCAGCTGTGTTTTGCATTTACACTATTGGAGATTAATGATGGAACCGACAGCAGCAGCAGCAATGATATACGAGTACCTAATGTAGCTGTGGAAATAACTGCTGGTTGTAGACTATGTCTTGAATGGGACACTATGTATGCGAGATATGTGATATCATTAAGAAAATTTAAGCAGGAGGAGTAGCTGTGTTTTGCTTGAAAAGTAAATATTCTCCATATAAATAAACTTCGATCAGCATTAGATGTCCTATCGAAATATATTGATGAGAACAAAATGCATCAGTGAATATTATTATTATTGTAATTATGTTCAATAAAACTGTTTCTAAATCAATGACTATATATGTTTATATTGTTGCATATTTTTTTTATGCTTTTACCGTTAAGGAAACAGGCAGTAGCCAAACTCTTGTTAATAGTGAAGGCTATAGGTGTTTTGAACTGTTCTGGAAAGAGCTAATAAAATTGAACTGGATTCCCATGATTTTTGGAATAAAATATTGTTAATAATTTTTTTTGACGGGTGTGGGGCAGGCCAAAGAGGGAGGGCCGGGGGACAGCCCCCTTAAATTTTGGATTAAAATGTCGTTAATAAGTTTTTTGTTGAGTAGGGGTCGGGCTTATATGACCTTCAAACTATTTTAAAAACCCCTGCATAAACATCTTATATGCATCCAGAGCATAACATACAACACTTGCCCCCAGGCTCGGAGGGATTGTGTTGACCCCGGAGTTTCGTTATTTGACCTTTTAACTTCAAAAAGGGTATCTAAAAAATTCGATCAGATAGATTTGGAGAAAAGAGGGTAAGGGAGGGGAGGGGGTAGTTGCCTTCCGATACCTTTTGACTGTAAAAAGGGAACTAGAACTTTCAATTTCCAATCAAAGAAGCCCCTTTCGAAGTTTATACGACCATCAGCTCCATAAGAACCTTGTATGGCCTCAGAGCATAATTTACAACACTTGCCTTCGGGGTTCTGGGGGTTGTGTTTATTATATGAACTTCGGTCCATTTTTAACAAAATGACTCTCTGAAAACTCGATCGGAAGCATTTGGTGGGGTGAGCTATTTGCCATCGGATCACTTTTGACACTTAAAAAGGAAACTGGAACTTTCAATTTATAATCGTTTGAGTCCCCTCCAAAGTTTATACGGTAACCTCTTCCAGTAGAACCTTATATACCCCCGGGGCTTAAGTTACAACCCTTTCCCGGGGTAGGGGGGAATGTTGACCCCGAAGTTTTCCTTATCTGGTCATTAGACTATTTCAAACGTTGGCTATCTAAAAATTTGGATCACTGGCATTTAGGGAAAAGAAAATATGTGTGTGTGTGTGTGTGTGTTGGGAGAGGGCAGAGGTCCTCTGATAACTTTTGACACTTAAAAAGGTCACTAGAAATTTTAATTTTCAATCAAATGAGCCCCCTTCCAAGTTGATACTACCATTACTTACATAAAACCTTATAATTCACAACGTTTGCCCCAGGGTTCTGGGGGGCTGTGTTATCCCTGAAGCTTTTGTTATATGGTCTTTGCCTATTTTGAATAAAATGGCAATATAGAAAAACTCAATTTGACACATTTGGGGAAAAGAGGGTTGATGGGGGAGGAGGTTAGTGGCCATCGGATCACTTTTGACTCTTAAAAAGAGAACTAGAACTTTGAATATCTAATAGTTTGAGTCTCCTCCAAGTTTATACGACCACCTCTTTCATGAAAGTCTTATATACCCTCGGGGCAGAAGTCACGACCCTTCTTCCGGGCTCAGGGGGGGGGGAGGGGTATGTTGATCTCGAAGAGATTCCCTCTGATCCCTTTAGACTCTTAAACAGGTAACTAAGACTGTCGATCTCCAGTCAAATGAGCAACCTCTGAAGTTTATACGACAACCCCTTACGTAAAAACCTTATATGCTCCCAGGGCATAACTTAAAACACTTGCCCTCTGGCTCTGAGGGGTAGAATCTACCCCAGAGTTTTTGTTATCTGACGTTTTGATTATTTTAACCAAATGGCTATCTCAAAATTTAAGACTCAGAGTGAATAAATTCATTATCAATATCCTTTGTCAGATACATCAAATAAAATTGACAAAATCTAAATTTCAGAATGAATAAATTCATTATCAACATCTTTTGTCGGATATGTAAGATAAAATTAACAAAATCTAAGTATCAGAGTGAAAAATTTTTTTATCAACATCCTTTGCCAGATACATCTAATAAAATTGATAAAATATAAGTGTCAGAGTGAATAAAATTTTTTTATCAACATCCTTTGTCAGATACATCAACTGAAATTGACAAAATCTAAGTATCAGAATGAATAAATTCAGAATGTAGATTCTGAGGGGTAGAATCTACCCCAGAGTTTTTGTTATCTGACGTTTTGATTATTTTAACCAAATGGCTATCTCAAAATTTGATCGGATTGGTTTGGGGTAAAAGAGCATTGAGGGGGGAAGGGCTAGTCAGATCTCTTGATTTTTCAATTTCCAATCAAATAAGCCCCCTCTGAAGGTTATCCGAGCACCCGTTTCATAAGAACTATATATTCCCCGGGGCATACTTAAAATGCATGTACCCGGGCCCTATGGGGTTGTGTCGAGCCAGAAGTTTTTGTTATCTGATCTATGAACTATTCTTAACAAAATGGCTATTTAAGACGTTTGTAAAAAAGGATTAAAAAAACGGTTTTAGGGGCTGACAACTACTTATGGTTCATAGTACACTGGGATAGGGCTGAGTTCGTAAGCATTAGTACAATAGTACTAGTATAGTAAACGAGAAGGGATGCACACTATTTACCATGCACCTTCTTTTTATAGTCTCTCTTTTTTTTTCTTTACTAAATTGTATTTTGTATTTGTTAGTAACAGCACTAGATATGTGTCATGTTTCATCCTGTAGATTTCGATTATTTATATATTTTTTTAACATTCATTACAGGTGCTTTGACATTTGAGCCCTATCATAGTTGCTAGGTTTTTCGTTGTTCTTTTTTATTCTGTTTGTTTACTTGAAAGTGTGAATTTTACCCATCCCGGCTTGTGATAGAAAATGTTTTAGAAATAAACCTTATTTTACTCACAAAGATAATTTCATTGATAAATTAGGAGAAAGGCCTTTCTCATGTCGTAAAAAAGAGCAGATGCCTGATTTTCATAATTTGTATAATCATCTTAATGCACAACGTAGTAACCGGAATTTACCCCCCCCCCGGTAAATACCTCACCCGTTGGACAGCCCCCCCCCTATGAAACTCTAGACGGACGGGCCTATTAGGCCTAGGTCACTTGTTCACCTGAGAGTCCCAGGAAGCTTGGTAGCCATCTGTCCATTCCAAAACTCGGTCGCCCGCCTAAGACTCTAGGCGGATGTGCCCCTCGAAAAGTAAATGCACAAGTATTTGAATTAAGAGAGTAGTAGTTACACTTGCCGTTTACCTGTGCAGTTTATCCAAACAGTATGAAAAAGATAGGTTACCCTGTTTGCCCGCGAGTCCAGGGGACTTGTCGGTCATGTGTAAATCCTGAAACTCGGTCGCCATTCCGAGACTCTCGGTAGGGGGGTCTATTACGCTTAGGTCATTTGCTCACCTACGAGTCCAGGCGACTTCAGTCCCCTGTTCTGCCTACACGTCCAGTGGACACTGTCTATCATGAATCAGCCCAAAAATGTCGGTCATCCCCATGGCATAAAAACAATATTAAATTCCCAATTGCCTGCAAGTTCTGTGGATATGGTCAGTCATAAATCTTTAAATCATTTTTTGGGGGTCTCCAATTACCTTCAAATGGCTCACAGAACTGACAGACTATTTGAATTATCCATACTCAATGCCGTTCTATTTTAGTTTTTCCCGGGATGAATGATAGAGTATCTATCAACAAATTGACAAATGACTGACAAGTCCCTTGGACTTGCAGACGAACAGAGCGACCTATATTTTTAACACTGTTTGCGTAAACGGTACGGGTAAACGGCGTGAGTAACTATACCTATCTAAATGCCTGTGTATTTGCTTTTGGAAAGGCACACCCACCAAGAGTGTTAGGTGAGCGACCGTTTTTTAGAATTGACACATGACACATGAGGTAAACAACTAGACCCGCAAAAGGCATTAATGCTTAAAATATATTCGTGCTAAGCTGAAACATCAAACTCTGCTCCCTATTGGCTGCAGTTGTAATTTGAAGTAACTATGTCATCTTTTGGCTCATGTTCCCTTTGCAGCTTCTTGGTGTGTTATTGTTCAACCGTTTAACCGTTATTATTCAACCTATTATTTAATAGCTGAGTTTCAGCTTAGTCCATCAGCGAAATTAAATTTTGGAATTTTGTTTAACATTTTTTTTATTAGTTAACGTTGAAAATGATTGAAAAATTTGTCGAAGTAGTAACTTTTCCTAATTTTTCATTAAGTTTAGATCCTTCTCCAAGAGACAGTCAAAGAGATTTCATAATTTTCGCTCAATGAATGGATAGTTTGCAAACTAACAAATTAAGTAATATAAACATGTTTTCTTTTAAACCGAGTTCCAGCTGTGCTCAAGTCACAAAATTGCAGGATTCACAGGAAACATAAACGTTAAAATTAGTGTTTACCTCATATTCTAAGTTTACCAAAGAAATTTGTTGGGCCAATATATGTTCAAACAGAAAAGAATTATTCATATCTAAATATTCAAAAATAAAGGAGCGAAGGCTAAATCATTCAATTTTTTTTTAATATTAAAATCACATCAGTGTATTAGCTTTCTCCGTGACTGAACTAAATCTTATTGGAAATCCTGTTTTTCAATTTGGTTTCCACACAAAAATTCTATCTTATATTCTTAAAGTAAGACAGAAAACTTATTATAAGCCAAAACACAAAATAATTAATCAGCAGAACATCAAAAGCAAAGCTAGAAAGGACATGCTCAGAAAACAATGCCAACTATAAGATTAAATAAACATATTTAAAAAAAATGAAATTCAAACTATTTTATTCTAATCATTTAAGAAATCAAATAGGAGATGAAACCATGTGCCGAATTTAACATAATATACTAAGACCATAAAAACCATTGCATTTATTGACCATAAATAAAATTACAAAGTAGACAAGAAATTGAACAAAAATAAGGCTATTACGTAATTATTGGAAAAAAAACTAATATCTCTTTAATCACAGAGGTATGTCTAGAAGAGAAACAGAACAGCTTTTCAAACTAAAGTTTCCCTAGAAACAAAACGAAAGAGCGAAATTCAAAAGATTTTGTAATTCAGAACAGTAAAATTAATTTATAAAAATAAGTTTGTTCATAACCTAGAAAATTCTAGCAATATGGACAGCAAACGAAACAAAACCCACCTAGTACATCCATATTGAAGCAGCAGCTTATTCTAAACATTCAGATTTGAAGTGGTAATTATTCATCTTTTTTTTTTTATTAGTTTCCGTTAATTTGAAAACCAAAATGAATAATCGATATTCAGGAAAATTTAGACCCCCCCCTTAAAAAAGGTTATATCAAACTATGACCACAATATGTCCCTACTTAGAAAACCCTTTACTTAAAAAAAATGAGAAATTAATGATGATAAAAACAGTCGACGACAAGCTTGATTTTACAGGGAGGTAATTGCCTCTGTTTTCTTATTCCTCTCATTTTATTACAGGTCAAAATAGAGCTATAGATTTTTGCCTAATTGAGAGGACAAAATAAAAACAAGAAAGAAATATGTTTTCTTTTAACTTTGTCAAGAACAGACGCATCAAAAGAATCGAATTTTTATGCTTATTAAAAATATATAAAATTCCTCATGTTCGATGTTAACCATCAAGGGCACGAGCCTGACAAATTTTTTGGGAGAACACCCTAAAAAAATCAAGTGATCTTAATGAAAATTACAACACCAGGTTCAGCATATAAAAGAACTCTACTGTAGAAGTTTCAAGATCCTATATAATTTTATTTTCAATAATCGTTGGACCAATATATGGTAAAAACAAAAAAAAATCATTATTTTCTAAATATCTAATCTAAAAATAAATGAGCGTAGCCTGAATCATTCAAACATTTTTTATTCAAATCTTAAAATAACATCACTGTATCCATTTTCTCCATGATTAAAATATATTTTATTGAAAAATAATGTTTTTTTAATTTGATCGATATGCTAAAATTCTATCAAACATTCTTAAAGTAGGACAATAGCTTATTATAAACCAAAACACACACACACACAAATTAATCAGCAGAACATCAAGCGCTAAGCTAGCAAGGACATGCCCAGAAGACAATGAAATTTAAACTATATTTTATTCTAGTTATTTAAGAAACAAGAATAGGAGATGGAACCATGTACCAAATTTAACATAATACACCAAGCCCATAAAAATCATTGCAGTAAAAGACCATAAATAATATTACAAAGCAGAAAGACATTTAATAAAAAAAGCCTATTACATAATTATTGAAGAAAAAATCCAATTCTAAAATATCTTTATTCGGTATATTAAGTGGTACGTGCAGAAGAAAAACATAAACAGTTTTACAAACCTAAGTTCATCTAAAAACAAAAAGGAATGAGCTAAATTCCATATACCTGTGTACTAAAATTTAGGAAAATTTAGACCCCCTCCCCCTAAAAATAACAAAAAGTTATATAAAACTAACACCATAATCAATTCTTACTTAGAATGCTTATGAAAAGAGTTAAAATGGCTTAGAATGTCTTCAACTGACATAAACTCCTCCTCACAAAAATTGCATACAAACAGATTCATCTCTTTCTCAACATTCATCTTTCCGTCCACCTCGATAAGTTTACTTTGATTTTTCATCTTTTCAGGCAATTTCTCCTTTTTCTCACAAGCACGAGAGGTAATGTGAACACGAATCTTTTTTAAGGAATCATAAGTTTTACTACATAGTTTACATTTAAATGGATTACGGTCAGGATGCTGACGCTGCACATGCTCCACCATGTTTTTCTTATAATTGAAGCTCTTGTTGCAAAACTCGCAACTGAAAGGGGTAGGATTTGCGTGTAAAGCAACATGTAGGTCACGATAAGAAGAATCTGCAAACACTTCGCTGCATATGCTACAGCTGTACTTCTTTTCTCTGAATCTCTTTCCTATATGACTTTTCTTATGGGTTTTTAAACCGTTATTTGTGCCGAAACCCTTGTCACATTGCTTGCACTTATATGGTCTAGCACCAGTGTGAGTATTTAAATGGTCGTCCAGTGTCTTTCTGATCTTAAATGCCTTATTGCAAAGCTCACATTTATGATGCCTTTCGATACTGTGGCCTTTCATATGACTATATAAGCTAGCATAATGTGCACAGGTATAGCCACATGTCTGGCACTCCAATGGTTTTTCCCCCGTATGGGTCCTCATATGCTCGATCAGCATGAATTTTGTATAGAACTTTCTTTGACAGAATGTGCATCCATGTGTTCTTGGCTGAGTGTGTCTTTTTACGTGAGATGTATATCCACTTCTAGTTTCGAGTGTCTTATTACAGATCTCGCACTCAAATAATTTTTCTGAAGTCTGCCCACTCTCTTTCCGAAGGTGCATTTTCATATGATAATAAAAGGTATCTTTAAATCGAAATTGCATTCCACATCTGTCACACAAGAAACTTTTTTCACCAGTATGGATTTGCATATGACGATTGAGTCTCTCTGAACTATACAGACTTAAGCCACAGAAGTAGCACAAGTATTGATTAGCTTTATTGTGTCTTTGCTTATGTTTCCACAAAGATCTACGATGGGGGTACGTTTTTTTGCATATATCACATTCAAAGCTATATTTTGTCCCATTTTGAGAGTCAAAGTAACGATAAAGATGATGCTTGTTCTTGAGTTGTGAACAGTAAAACTGACATTGCTGAATTTCTATTCTGTCATGAACTTTCACGTGGTTTAGCAACAAAAGGCGAAGAAGAAAAGATTCATTGCAAATTCTACAAATGTAGGTGTTTTCTGGTGACTGCTTAGTTGGTATTTTTTTAAACACTGTGTTTTTGCCATTATAATCTACGCCATTATATTCGTCAGTTTCTAGAAAAAAAAAAAAAATCAGCAACTAACTATTCATAAAAATTGAATTACGATATTAAACAAGATAATGAAATAATTTTTCGAGCCTATTCAATAAAATAAAAAACTCCGAGTATTTTAATTCTGTATACTTTTTTTTAAAGTAATTATAATTTCTGATAGGAATTTTGTTTCAGCTACAGCTTAGAAAATAATTTTTTAAGTAAACTTTCACCCGGGATTTGAGGCTACAATTAGCTTTGCAATAGCATCGTGAACAAATTAAGTACGTCTCCAGCACAAGTTTTTACGCAAAGTTCAAAGAAATAATAAACAATTTCCATAAAACTCCAGTTTTTATCTATATTTTATACATGTCTGAATATAGAATTTTGATACTTCTTTAATAATGCATCAAAATTAATCTCACCATTCACATAAATGAAAAAATTAATTGGTTTCAGTTACTCCACAATCTTTCTTAAAATTCAACAAAAAATAAAATTAAATGTTTGAAAGAAAATTCAAGATTGAAAGAAAAATCCAAACCTTGAAAAGAACAGAAGTAACCACGCAAGAGTAATAAGCCATACTCCAATTAGATATAAACGAATAATAAAGTTAAACTTTAGACAAACAAAGTTTACCAAAAATAAGGTATGGACTCCCGTTTCTTTAAAAACTCTAAAAACATACATTGCAATCTATACTTTATTGAAAAACATGAATAAGTTAATAATGTTATAAAATTCTCTACGTTATTACAACGTTATTACAAACAAGAGTTTCCTACTGTCCCTCCAAATCTTCTAAACCCTACTGTGACACTTTCTTTTAATTAAAACTATATCTATTTTGATCAGTGTTCTTTAATCAAGGGCAACGCTATAGCGTTGCCAGTGTTAAAGGCAGTATAGCTTCAATGTGTTATTATTTTTTCCAAAGGCACTTTATATGGAAGGAATGGCCGTATAAACTTCGAAGGGAGCTAATTCGATTCGATATCGGAAGTTCTAGTGCCCTTTTGAAGAGCCCAAAGTGGTCGGAGTGCAACTAGCTTCATTAACTAAATATATATTATAAATATGTGCAAGGAGAGAAGAAACATATTATGCTACTTGTTGGACGATTCGAGTACAAAATCCAAAATCATCTACAGCAGAACTAGTTTTAAGATTCAAGAGAGTTTTTTTTTTTCACGATGAGGAATGTCATAAAACAAGAATTCATTCGCAAAAGGGACACAATCATCAAGATCAGGAGCTCTCGAATTGACTTTATACTAGATACCTGCTTAGCTCCTAGAGTACTAAAATAATGACCATAAGCATCAAGACAATCAACACTAGTACTAAAATAGTGGTTTGGATGAATTTTTTATTAATGTCTTTTGCTCATATCTACGGGCTTTTATCAATTCTACAATTCGTAAGTGAGGCACTGAAAACAACACTTTTGGTGCCACTTCTTAAGTGGAAAATCTTGAAAGTATAAAACGGCATAATTATAATAATTATAATCCAAAACCCTTAACTCGAGGTTTGCAAGAACGTCCCTTGCAGGTTCCTCCTCCAGACCCCTTGAATACGCAGTGCCATGTAAGTACCACAAACACCAGTCCGTGGAATTGTATTATTAGAGGTGTGTTTCTCTTAGTACAGCATTGGAGTTTAGGGTCTATTATGAAACATTCGATTCCTTAGTGGATTTTTTATTTTCAATCATGATTTGTACCTTCTTATCATTACTTTTTAAATATTCCACTATTTTTGCAAATGTGATGCACTCATTTTCCTCTTTCACTACAAACTCTTGTTTGTAGTGAAACTATATTCGTCTTGAACAACTTTAGAAAGAACTAATAAATTAAACTTAATATTTGATGTACAATGATATTAATTGCTGAAAGCTAATCAGTTGAAATTTTTACTATAATTTTAATGTTTATTTTCAAAATTAAGTACAAAAGAAAATATTTGTAATAATATTTGTTTTCAATAAAGCGCCAATGACACGGTAGGTTTTAGAATTTTACAGTGAGAGAAGGAGGCAATACCCAAAGTCTTGTTTGTAGCGAATTTTGTTCGTTTCAAGCTTGATTTTCATATTCAATTTAAGTTTCACACGTTTTAACATTTACTTGTTCATTTACATTAATATCTATTGTATGTTTGTTTGCGTTGATTGCTTATTTAATTTCTGTTCGTTTTAAGTTTCGTTTATACTTCAATAGCAAAATATTTTTTTTCGTTTTAAGCTCGATTTTCATATTCAATCTAAGCATTACTCGCTTTAAGATCTATTTATTTATTTATATTATTACTTGTTGTCTGTTTTTTCCTATGATTCTTTATTTTGTTTCCCTTTATTTTAGGGTTTCCTTGCTCTGTACCGATAGTTCCCGGTCATGCTATGAAGCTACTTTAAAATGTAACTTTATCTGACTATCTTAAACTTAAAATGGCCTTTACGTTTCTCTTGGAAACTAATTTTTCAGGATGTTTTTTTTTTCAATTTATTTCTAAAAATTCAGAATGTAAAATCATAGGCTACGTTGCCTTGCCTCAAAAACTTTATACCAATTAAATTTGTATCTGAAGTTTTAATGGTAAAAACAATTTGAAAATTACAGAAACATTACGGTACTCTTGCATTATATGGGCCTTTCTAAAAAGTCAATAAGGTTAATGCTAATTAAATAAAATATAATAGGATGAATATATACTAGTTTAGAAACAAATTTGGGCTATATATTTGCACATTAGGGGTGGAGTGGGGGGGGGGTAAAGCATAGCCCATATTAAATACGTAACCTAACATAACATAACCTAGGTATCTCCCACCCCCCTAAACCCCCCAAAAACAACAGTTTAAATATCGTATACGCAATAAAAACCAAGCTATACATTGTATTACTCTATAACGGTTAACCCGTCAAAAACGGGTTTTTCGTTACTGGTTTCCTTTTAAAGCCCCATATAATGCAAGAGTACCAACATTACTAATAATTGCAAAACTATATCACTGCTTTGCATTATTATTTGTGACCATCGTGTAACCTCTTGCATGAGAGCAAACTTTGTATGAGAAAAAGTATGTCTTTCTCATACTACATTTATATTGATCAAACTTACGAATTCTCGTATCTTTAAAATACATAAGTTTATTAAATCTTATAATAGAATTGAATTTATTTCTATATGAACAGTAATCTTGAAACAGATCCTCTGTTTTCACTGATTAATACTTTTTATAGTTTTTATTTTCAACTCTTAATAACAAAACAATCCAATTAGAAATCCATAGGTAAAATTTATGTTCAATATTCGGACGAAATGACCTGGTTTGTTAATGGAAACACTTTTACGTTACCATTTACAATTATCTGATTCAAAAACAGAACACCAATCATGATTATCAATAAGCTGACATAATGACTGAAAATTAATCACTTCTAGCCGTCTATCTTTGTTCTTTCCTGAAAGCTTGTGCCGATCAAAAGAATATTTCGTAACTTCAAAAAGAGCATTAAATGGGAAGTGGTCAGACATATCAGACAACATCACGAACAATTTTACTACTCAGAATTAATGGACAGAGAAAAATATATTGTCCAACAGGATATAAGTGGTTGTTGTAACTCTAATAGGCAGAAAATGCTAGGTAGAAAGCCTGATAAAAGCATATTTTGAAGAAAATCTCTGTTAACATTAGCATCCAAAGTTAATAGGTCAAAATTTAAATCACCCTGCATTAGAACTGGTTTTTCGCACTCTGGTAGCTTTACAAGTACTTGTTCAAAAACATAAAACCAAATCTCGTAGGATTACTGGACCGAAGTCTGTAAAAAGAACATAAAATAAACGGTATGCATCCTGATGGAGTACCTTAAAGGAATAAGCTCTCGCATATACCTTCTTCCGAAACAGACCTATCAATCATGACAATAGAAGATAAACTATTTCAAACATAAATTGCCAAGCTACCTTTCGCAAAGACTTTCCTGCTGCGGAAAAAGAACTTCATATTGGGGATATCCAGCATGGAAACAGGAGCATTATTCGATAAAAAGGTTTCACAAACAGTAACAACGTCACGTGGACTCAAAGCTAGTAAGAACTTGAATTCGCTATGAGTAGTTTGTAAACCTTGAGCATTTAAGTGTAGAGCACTTCGATGAATTTTACAGTGGCCAATAGCACTGGACAACTGGTGACCATTCGTAGAAAAATCCTGCAATTCTTTTACACTTGGTAGGTCACTGTCACAAATTGTAGTCTTTAAAATGGTATCTAGTTTCAACTTCAAATCCCGAAATCCTTGGAAAAAGTCCCAATCCGACACAGATTACGAATTTGTAACTAATCATTATTAAAACGGAAGCTCGGGTCTCCAAACTGCAAATTTTGGCAACATCAGCAATGATCATATAGGGTATAGTATGAGAACCGTTTCTCACATATATAACACCTCTCATCGTCCACAGATTTTTTGCCTCAAATTTATTGCGCACTAATCTAAAACCAGCTTGTCTTTGTTTCGTGAGCGTATTAACAAAAATTTGAGAACCTTTTACGTTCTTGCGATCTGGAGGCGAATGGAGTTCGTCCGGAATGATGCAGACCTTGTCTGCTGACCACGTGCCTCTGGATATGGGGTAATCCCCTAACTAAACACTCCGATTAGGGTGGCTGCAACCTCATGTGGCGGGTGGAGCCCCCCCCGGGAATATCAGTATCTAGGTTAAACCTAGCTCTAATCAGATTCCAGGCCTAGGGTCGGTTGGGCTAGCGACCCTCCACCTGAAAATTAAGTGCTACGCAAAGTGACTACATAGCCTCGGATCCGGACCTCCTTTTAAGATCTCGACCTACGCGCGTCAACGGACATGCTGACGACGTCAGAAAGACTGACAGACTGAACCTTCTAGACCAAAGGGGGCTTCGAATAGCCACCTGGAATGTTTTGACCCTGAACGCACCTGCATCAAAGAACCTACTTTCTCAAGAACTTCGTAAGAATAAAGTGACGATTGCAGGTCTCACAGAAACCCGTCTTACTGGAAGTGGAGAAGAGCGAATAGGCGATAATTACTCGTTAGTCTGGTCTGGAGGGAGCATGAGAAGACATGGTGTTGGTCTCGCACTAAGCAGCCTTGCAAAAAAGGCCTTACTCTTGCACGAAGCAGTATTGGGCAGAATAATGAAGGCCCGCTTTGGGCACAAGCATGGCAAGATGACAATTTTTGTATACTATGCCCCGACCAACGATTCCGACGACGTAACCAAGGAAGAGTTCTACTCTGCTCTGTCCAGATGTCTGTCAACAGTTTCCCCCACGATGTCACTGTTCTTCTCGGTGACTTCAATGCTACAGTGCGAGATGATATGGGTGTTTGGCGTGGCACAATTGGACCTGTATCCCCCGACCTACTGAACGATAACGGCCTTCGCCTACTCGAACTGTGCCGATCCCATGAACTTGTGATCGCAAACACCTACTTTCAACGTAAGACTATCCACCAGTACACGTGGTATAGTAACGACGGTCGCACAAAGAAGATGATCGACTACGTCATTATCTCTAAACGCTAGAGATCATCACTGAAGAGCCGTAGAACTAACAGATCAGCAGAGCTCGGAAATACAGATCACAGGCTTGTATGTGCTGATGTTCAGCTTCGCCTCCATGCACCGCAATCGGAAAAAAAACCAGCAGCAGCGGGTATTGGGAAACTAAAGGAGCCATATTCTCGCCGGAAGTATAGTGTTGAGATATCAAATCAATTTGAGCTCCTGGACACACTCTACAACAGCGAAGACACCTGGAAGTATTTTAAATCACAGACCAGCGAAGCAGCACAGCTGGTGCTTGGCAAGCGGAGTTTCCCGAAGAAATCGTGGCTAACTGACGAAACACTGCAGGTCATAGAGCAAAGGCGGAGGGCAAGACTTCTTGGGGACATGGCCACCTATCGAAGGCTCAATGGAGTGCGGAACAGACTTATTCACCGAGACCGAACTCAGTTTGTTGCAAGGAAAGCCGATGAAATCGAACTAGCAGAAAAAAGAAAGACATGGGTAGCCTGTTCAAGCACCTCCGTGATCTCACAGAAAATAAAACACCAGCATTGGGACCCGTCCTATCCAGGGATGGAACACTTCTCTCTGATGAGGGTTCTTGTCTCGAGCGGTGGAAGGACCACTTCTGCTCACTCCTGAAAAACACTAGCCCGTCTATGCCTCCTACTGATAGTCCCAGCCAACCTGGCAGTCCAAGATCCAAAGCAGATACTCCTCCCGACAAGCCTTGCAGCCCCTCGGAAAGTGGAAATGCATCAAACAGGCTCAAAAACAATACCGCTGCTGATCTCTTTGGCCTCAGTGCGGACCTGTTCAAATTTGCAGGTCCTGTTATGCTCCTGTTTTTCCAAACCCTGTTCTCTACAATTTGAAAAACCGAGATAATTCCCCAAGTTTGGTGGAAGGGTGTCATTATCCTTTTATGGAAGAGGAAAGGTTCTAGAAGCGACTGCTTGAACTACCGTTGAATAACCCTACTGTCTGTCCCGGGAAAACTTTTCTCAATGGTCCTGCTAGATCGATGTCGAAATATCATTCGTAAAATCTGGCGACCGGAGCAAGCTGGTTTCATGTCGGACCGTTCAACCATCGAGCAAATTTTTACGATTCGACAAATCATAGAAAAAGCCACGGAGTTCCGATAAAAATCTTTTTTTACCTTCGTCGACTTCCGTGCTGCGTTCGACTCAGTGGACCGAGAAGCTCTTTGTCGGATTCTAGAATCGACAGGCCTCCCTAAGAAATACTGCAGAGTCTTCAAAGCTCTACACCATGGGACGGAGAGCTGTGTTCAAGCTAACGGCCGCCGCAGCCCGTTCTTCCAAATCACGACAGGAGTGCGCCAAGGATGTGCAGTGGCCCCAGAGCTCTTCAATGTCATCATAGACTACGTTATGACTAGGACTACTTCACGTCTCAGCTTTGGACTCAAGTTTGGAGATTATGTAATTACAGATGCTGATTTTGCTGATGACTTGACCATTCTAGCGGACTCCATGGAGCAGTTGCTGGAAGTGCTTCGAATCCTACGAGAAGAGGCTACAAAAGTAGGACTGCGGATAAACTGGACTAAAACGAAAATTATGGCCATTGGCCCATTCTCTCCTGCTGCCAATCCTTCAGTTAGCCTGGATAGCACCACTAGCATCGAAGTTGTCCAAAGGTTCACCTACCTGGGCTCCATAATTTCTTCAGATGGCTCACTTCTTTCTGAACTACAAGCGAGAATATCCAAAGCGTCTTCTGCCATGGGCAGACTGAACCGTTACCTCTGGCGAAAACCGAACATCAGTCGCACCACGAAGCTGCGGATTTTCAACGCCCTCGTCGGTTCTGTAATGCTCTATGAAGCTGAGACGTGGCAAGCTTCAGCCGCAACCCTCAAGGCAATTGATGTCTTTCAGTCGAAGAGCCTGAGGAGGATCGAAGGTCTACGATGGTTCGACTTTGTCAGCAATGAGAAGCTGCTGCAGCTCACCAAGCAGTCTCGGTTTTCGACCCAAGCAGCCGAGCGAACACTGCGATGGTTCGGACACCTACTTCGAATACCTCCACACATACCTGCGAAAACAATCCATGACTTCGACCCAGTCAAAGCCAGTTGGAAGTGACCTCGCGGCCGACCGAAGAAACGATGGTCTGACAGCCTGTCCGAGTTCCTGACGATGGCAAATATCAGGTTGAGCGATGTGCAAACGCTTTCCATGGACCGAAGTGGATGGAGGGGGCAGACGTCACTCTCTACGCCGAGCAGCGCCCGGCAGGAGACATAAGTAAGTAAGATTTCAAAAAGTCTCAACCGACGTTCAAAATAAGTTCAATGGGAGCTTTAGTTTGATCCGCAGCTCCAAGACGTCTAGCGTTCTTAACGAAGGATATGTCAAAACGAAGGCCCATAAGAGTGTTTGAGCAATCAATAACTTTTTCTTGAAGGTTGGCTAAATCACGAGCAGAAATGTCGATACCGGAAATAATAACTTTCTCCAGAACGGTACTTTGATTCATGTCATCCAGTTTACTTTCAAGCTTTATCAATTTATAACTATCCTAGATTCCTTATGATCTTAAATCATTCAGACTTTTCTCGACCACATCGAACCGCGACTGGAACTGCAAATTGATGGCTTTGTACACGGAATGAGTAATAGTGTCCGAAAGACTAACTTTTTACTGTGAAGGACATTCTCTCGAATCGGGAAAACTCGCCCTGTAGTTTTTCCGTGAGTTCATCCTCAGTCCCACCTCACAGACTACTTAATTCACTATACATTGATGAAACTAAAGCAGACAGATAAGGCAATTCCTATCATTATCCACATATATTTTGACAGCCTTCTGTACATTTTCCCTAAAATCCTTCAGGGATGAGAGGAAATTTTGCGCGTAAGGCCTAATGTTTTCCGATGACATAACCTTAATGAAGGTCTCGTGATTTTTCGAGAGAAATTGGCTAAGGATCGATTTGGGCACCCGACTGACTAACCGTATCTAAAACAGTAAGCTTTACGAAAAATGATGTTCAATCTCGCTTTCTAGGGCTATCATGCGAGAAAGGATAGGTGGTTAGGACAAGTTCAATGAATGAAGGATGAGAGAAAGCCAAAGATTGTCCTGAATATGTAGCTGTGTTGGCCATAGGCGACTTGGTGTTGCAGTGAGGTAATACTAGCATTAGTGGTAACAGTTCAGGGCTGTCTATTCAGTGTAACTACAGCATAAATAGAATGTACCTCGTGACAAATTTTTTTTCAAAAAATGCATAAAGCACAACAGGGACTTCCCAAAGCCGTCAAATTGTTCAAATTATGTTCCCTTTGAGATAATGATTTATGTTTTCCTAGCAGTTTGTGCTAAAACATCCTAAACATCATTGGGATCACATATAAGTGATCCCAATGAAAATCACACCATCAGATTCAGCGTATCAAAGAACCGTACTGTATAGGTTTCAAGCTCCTATCTGCAAAGCAGTTTGTGTGTTTTCCTAGCAGTTGTGCTAAAACATTTTTAGGGACCACCCTTTTCCAACCTTTAAAACAAAAACGGGAAGGGATCAAAAGAATCAGGTCACAACGCCACAAAATTTAATTTTATGGCGACTGCTTATAAAATAATTTTATGAGAAAGTTCCTTGAAAACAATCTCAAGGACTGGGAGGGGAAAGTTTCACCTCTTTATGAACCAAGATATTTATATTTCAACAACAATCACCTTTCAGTGAACCTCTATGAAAACCAAGTTGTTTGTATTATGACATACCTTCATCACTGATATCATCTATAACAGAATCGGAAGATTCAACACAAATGGTGTTTTCCTTCCATTGTCTGGGATTTGTTTTTTCTTGAACATTTGGTGATGGTAGGACAATTGATTGATGTTCTTTTTTTGCTTTTTTTTCACTCGTTTTTGATAGAGAATCAACTTTGAAACCTGGAATTGAAAAAGATGATTTTAGCTAAATTAAATAGCCTCACTTAAAACACAGTCGGTAAATTGACTTTGTACAATACGATGTAAGTAATGTCATTCTTGTATTTCCTTACTGTTTACAATAAGCACATCCCTTAATAACGATTTGAATCCAAAATCAGAATCGTAAATTTTTCAAAATTGATTTTTTCTCCAATGTTTGACCCACATCTTAGCCACAATTATCAATATGTAAACCAAATTTAATAATAACAAGGGAATCTTCTTAATTTTGACGACACACTTTTATTTCAGAAATGGAAAAGTAAAATGGCAGGAAATCAGTTTGAAAAGCTTGTATAACCAAAAATTTCGTCTGCAACTATTCTCTACTATTTTACTTCTATACTTCTTTTTATTTTTATCAGATTCTTGGTGCAGATAGAAAACTACTTCAAACTTCCATCTTTAGGACTGTTTCTATCTTCAATCTGGCTCTACATGGAATTATGCATTAACTCTTAACTCTGATTGGTCAGTCAAGAATTTGATGAATGAAAGTTGAACACTTTTCAAATCGTGAAATTTCTGGATGGCATATATAATTGGCACTGCAGTCGTGCATAGCTTTGATTTTGCTAGCAATTGTGACTGTAATTTAGCCCGAGCATGAGACTTTTGACCATTCATTTTGTAAAAAACCAGCTATGGATAGAGTCATCGAAAATAAAACAAGAAATATACAGAATTTCAAGAGTTAAGGTGGACAATGTTTCATTTTCATACATTTACAAATTAAAGTAGTAATAGCAGAAACAGTCGCAAGTAGTCGCAGGACCAGTTACAAGTAGTTAACCTATGGCAGTATTAGTATTGGGGCTGAAAGTTTCAACTTGGTATTCCCAACCATTCCCGAGAAATTGCTGATACGACCTTTCAACAACCTGCAAGCAAATAGTGTTTTGATTTGTTCAACGTTCATCTCAGCATTCCCCAAAATTTTCAACTTAATACCAGTCATTCCAAGTCCGCCCTTGGGACGATCTGGATCCCAATAGTTTTTCTTTATTTAGTTCAAAACTTCATCAGCATGCCGAGATAATTTCAAATTACTCTCCTTAGCTGTCCCTGTGATATCGCAGATACGCCCTTTTAAAAACTTTCGATTCCCACGGTGTCTTCTCGTTTAGTTCAACACCCCTAAAACGCGTCCTTACAGTTTCAATGTAATACCCTTAGCTGTTCCTGGCAAATTATACAGACGTACTTTTGACAATCTTGATACACACAATGCGTTTTGACTTGGTTTTACGTCCCGTCAACTTTATTTGAAAGTTTCAACTTAGTAGTTAGTTTCAACAAGTAGTAGCACTGGTAGTAATACTAGCCCTAAAACTATCAATATAATACCTTCAGCCGGTTCTGAGATATTGCTGTTGCGCTAGTTTGACAACCAGCATGCACATATTACCTTTTGAATTAGTTTTAAACCTCAATCAAATCTGCCTGAAAGTTTCAACTTAATTCTCTGTTCTCTTACATCTGTGTCATTTTGACAACTAGAATGCACTTACGCTTTTGATTTAGTTGCTAGTATAGGAGACAACTGCTTCCTCTGCAAGCTTTGCAACTTCTCGTTGTGATTTCAGAGCCTTTCATTTAGAAACAGATAGACATGACTATGGTGAAGGTCTCACGGAGCTTGGGTATCATTCAAAAACTTGGACTCACAATTCCTGGATCTATTCTGAAGCTTCTTTTTTCGGCCTTGTACAGTCTGTTTCATATTGCCCCATTGTATGGATGTCTACTTTTCCTTCTACACTGCAGTCACTTTCTGTCATACATAACAAAGTACGGTTTCTGGTTCTGGACACCAACCGTTCCTCACCAACACCGCTTTTAAATCTACAGTTTATTTACATTCTTTCTTGTGCTTCTTTTGTCTTTTATCAGCTTCATGGCAATCTACCAAAATCTCTTCAAAAAACTCCTGTGTTTATTTCTGATTCAGCTACATATAGCCTTCGATCTTTATTTAATATCTGCATTCCTCCTACCCCTACTATGCGATCAGATTTCAATCCTCTCATTGCTTGTCAACATGTCGTTATTTATTTATTTATTTTATTTTAAAAAAAATTATTTTTTTCCTTTTCTTCTGAGGAGTTGATGTCCCCTGAGTGTTTATTTCATGCTGTATGGTTGTCTTCTCTGCGCTTTGACTCCCAGGCCTCAGGCATGTTCTCTTTTTAATGTTGTATATTATTCGGCTATTGTTCACTTTTTTTGGTTGTTGCGTATATTGTATTTTTTTGTATTCCCCTTGTATCCCATGCCATGGAGCCTTTCAAGGGGAATAAGGGTATTATATTTCCATTTTGTATTTATTGGTGAATAAAACTCTGAACACAATTGTAGATGTAGTAGCAGAAAAAGTAGTGCCACTACTAGTATTGGATTTCAACGTAACACCCTCAGCCATTTCTGGGATAATGCTGATGTGTCCTTTTGATTCAATGTATTCTCACGGCACCTTGTGACTTAATTCTACATCCCCATAAATTCTCCAGAAAAACTGCATCTTAATTAACCTTAATTACCCAATTTCAACCAAAACACATTGCATTTATGCCGCTTTGACTACCTAAATGCACTTAGACTCTTTTGATTTAGTTCAATCGTATTAGAAGCGCTGAAAATTTCAACTTAATAACCTAAGTACTAAGAAATTTTATCTTGTCCATACCCGAAAATGGTATTTGACGAGTTCCCAGAATCGCCCTCGACTTCATGTGCTAGATCTAATTGTGAGCAAATTGAAAGTTCGATAATTATTTGAAAGCTTGTGCATAATGATGATATCCTTACTCCTCCTCCTTTTGAGTAGATTCATTTTGGTGCAAAACTCTTTGAATTTTAGACTAGGATGGAAATTTTGACTACGTTAATAGACAAAATAATGTTAACACTAATGTCTAACAAAAAAAATTGCAGCTATTGCTAATATTGACGCTAACATTATCTTAATTGTTTTTAGATTTTATTCAATTTTATAGATTATTTAATCTTTAGTTCTTTTATTTAGTTTCTTCTATATTTAGCGCTGAAGACGCCTTGTTTTATACAGGCGAAATATCCCTTGTTTAGTTTATTTTTTCCTTCTACAGGCCGCAGTCCCGTTTGCTTCGTTCTTCATTTTAAAATATTTTTTTCTCTTTGTTAAGGAAGGAGCAGCATTAAACTTAAAACGAACCAAAAATATTCCACAAATGAGAGGGGTTATACCCTCCTCCATCCCTTGCTTGTTATGCTAAATTTATAAAATGCTAAAATACTTAAGGAATTAGGGAAAAAGTCAAACTTTAGCGTAAAAAGGAGGAGAGTAGCATTAAACTTATACGAACATAAATTATTCCACAAATGAGAGGGGCTACACCCTCCTCCATCCCATGCTTGTTATGCTAAATTTATAAAATGCTAAAATACTTAAGGAATTAGGGAAAAAGTCAAACTTTAGCGTAAAAAGGAGGAGAGTAGCATTAAACTTATACGAACATAAATTATTCCACAAATGAGAGGGGCTACACCCTCCTCCATCCCATGCTTGTTATGCTAAATTTATAAAATGCTAAAATACTTAAGGAATTAGGGAAAAAGTCAAACTTTAGCGTAAAAAGGAGGAGAGTAGCATTAAACTTATACGAACATAAATTATTCCACAAATGAGAGGGGCTACACCCTCCTCCATCCCATGCTTGTTATGCTAAATTTATAAAATACTAAAATACTTAAGGAATTAGGGAAAAAGTCAAACTTTAGCGTAAAGAGGAGAAGGGAATCCCCCAAATATATAGAGTAAATTTATGTTTTAAGGTTCTAGAAAAAGAACGTGCCGAATATATAGTTATTGTTTTTTGTCAATAAAAAATTGATTTTGATATGCGGGCAACCAACTTAAAGGAGCACCCAAATACGCCCATCTGACAAAAGAGACGTAATTAAGGGGCCTTCGTCCCTACCTTTCATTCTTCATTTTAAGATTTGTTTTTTCTCTCAAGTTATGTAAGGAGCAACATTAAAACTTAAAGCGAACAGAAATTATTCCGCAAAGGAGAGGAACTGTACCCTCTCCCTTTTTTGTTATGATAAATTAATAAAATGCTTAAATACTTAAGGAATAAGGATAAAAGTCAAACTTCAGCGTAAAGAGTAAGGGATAGAAGAGGAAAATGAAGTCCCCCTAATATACAAAATAAATACTTCTTTTAAATTTTAACATTGCTCCTAATTTTCAGCTGAAGATTTTTTTTTTCTTAAAAACTGAATATTAATATGAATTATATTTACTAGAAATCTGGTACAAGTTTGCGTAGCAAAAGAAAACAAACGAAAAAAAGCTGAAGGTACCAGTTCTAGAACAAGAACGGGCCGAATGTATTGTTTATTTTTTTGTTTTTTGTTTTGTTTACAAAAAATTGATTTTGAAATGCAGGCAACCAACTAAAACGAGTACCCAAATACACCCACCCAACAATAGAGACGTAAGTAAGGGGGAAGGAGGCATGGACACGGACCCGTCCGAAATTCAAAATTTTAACAAATTTCTGGGAACTTCTTACTTCAAATCTCTCACAAAATTCACTATTTTTTATTATTGGAAAGAAAATTACTGTCTGCATGCCTTTTGGCAACACAGAGGAGAATGAATCCATGCGGTGTTGCAGAACTGAAATCACTCAACTGGAGTTGCATAAGCAGTGACGAAGGTGACGAACAGAGGAACTGAAAAGAGCGTATTCTGCATGGAAGTACTGGATAGAAGTCGGCTTCTTAAAAAAAAATCACTAAAGATAACCACTTACAGTCTCTTGACATTCCAACAGCAAGGCACTTCTTGAAACGACAAAACCGGCATTCACTTTTGTTCACCCAACTTACTAAGCATTTTCCTTCTCTTATGCAATCTGCTTCAGTATATTCAGTCTGCCTCAGTGTACTTTTTCGGAAAAAAAACTGAAATTAAAATATAGATCTTTTGACATTTTATTCAAGGAAACAAGAAAATTCACGATACGGAGGTTCATTTTATTAATTCTTTAGTCGATGGCATTGATGGAATACTGATTGGCCCTTACCCTTCCCCAAAAAATGTTGTGAAGGTACCTGCCTAGAAAAAAAGGTAACCTTAAGTAATAAAAAATAGTTGGACTTACAGTCTACTGAAATTTATAAAAATGTCCAACTTTCAAACACAAGCACTAAAAATACAATTTCAGTAAAAACTTTATTGTCGTTAAATGTTTAGTTTCCTCACAGATATATTAGTCCAGTTGATGTAGACGCAAAAGAATTTACAGTCGGAACTTATTGTTACATCTGTGTCACTGACTAGACATTGCTATAAGCACAGACCCCATAAATGTGGCAAAATGCACCATTCTTGACCTTATTTTTAATGGGGTCTAAACACAGTAGCCTTGAATCAGTCTGCAGTCCCTGGGTAATTAATGAATAAGGTAATCGAAAAAAAAACGTTATTCAGAGAGCTCGGCAAGGAAGCTCACAGACTGGAAAGGAGTGATGAAAATGCCTGATGGTCAAAGCTGGTCACCGACCTAGAAAAAGCTGCAGCTAAAAATGAGACTCGTAAATAATAGAGGATCCTGAGAGAGCTGAACTTAAAAACAAACAAACAAATACCCCCACAGAAAATGTGAAAAGATCAAATGGGAGTTTATCACAGGGCGACTGGAAAGAATGAACCGATAGAAAGAACATTTTAAGAATTTGTAAAAAGGAAAGCTGTGCTACGTCATAAACTTCATCCATCCACTCCAGGCAAAATATGCAACCAGTAGCCCCATCAATCGTCGAGCAGTATTCTTGCGATGTATTTCCTTCAATGGAAGAAGTCAGAAACGCAGTGAAGTCTTTAAAAAAAAATATAAAGCCCCGGCCGAGGACTCCTTACAGGCAGAAATATACAAAGCAAGTCAAGCACTCATTGAAGACCTAACGAACCTACTTAATAGAGTCTGGGATGCTGAATGTGATCCCCTGGAGTGGCGTAACACATCTAGAATCCCTATATTTCAGAGAGGAGATGAAGGAGACTGTGAACATTACCGGGGAGTCTCAATAATACACATAGCTGGGAAGATTTTTGCAATAGTTTTGGTGAATTCGATTTAGAAAAAAGCGAGAGCATCGGACAAGGAAGAGCCAAGCAGGTTCCTGCCCTGGATTAGACTGTGTGGACCATATCTTTACCCAGCAACTTCTTTTTCAACAATATGGATTCCTTCGCAGTCTTTCTTGACCTGATAGCTGCATTTGACACGATGTTACGACCCTTGCTATAGCAAATAATGCTCAGAGACGGTGTTCCGACGAAAATAGTCGACCTGCTAAGAACATACTATAAAAACACGTTGGGTATCGTACGATATGGTGAGCTAACGGAACTATTTAAAATAGCATATGGCGTCAGTCAAAGATGTCTAGCCTCGCCAATTCTTTTCAACTATATTATATACTGGATTAGTAAAAACGCATTGAAAGAAGATGATGGTGTCGCCTTTTCGGCAAAATGAACAATTTCTGACATTGAATACGCAGACGATGGTACTCCACTCACAGACTCTGCCCACAGCACAAAATATAATAGAAAGAGTCGCGAATACGGCTGGCGAGACAGGACTCACGATCAGCATCACCAAAACAAAATTTCTTTCAACCAAACAGAACACTCCTATATGCCTCAGTGGAGAACATGCTGAAAGGGAGGAAGAGTTCAAACACCAAGGGTCATCGATAGATGCTAAAAGTGGAGCTACTAGTGAGATTCAAGGCAGGATTAGCTTGGTCTATCTTTGTCCAGCTCCACAAACCACTTTAGACTAAAAGGGAAATCAACCTCGTGACGAAGCTCAAGATCTACTCAGCATGGGTGCTTTCAATTTTGTTATATGGATTGGAGACCTGACCCCTCAAGGCAGAGGAAAAGCGGCAGCTTGACACCTTTGACCAAAAATGTTTACATTTTCGACCAAAAATGATCGAATTAGCAACATACAGCAAGCGCAAAGAATCAGCAACCAACGGCTAACGAAAGTATGCGGAAAAAAGCGTGACGAATCCACCATGATCAAGAAAAGATGTCTCAAGTGGCTGGGTCACGCAATGAGGCGCGTGGAAGAGACCCTGACACGCCAGATACTACTAGCAGCCCCTGGTTCCCCATGGAAGAAAAAAACAGGTGGCCAGATGAAATGTTGGCATAACGTCGTCAGAAAGGATGTCGAAGCGCTTTGGGGATTCCGATAGTGTGGCCACAAGTGAGAAAAGGCATGGCTGGAGTTTATTCGATCATTCACAGAAGATAGAAGCCAATGGAAGCATTTGGTCCAGCAGCGTCTTGATGCCGAGTTGGGCTGAATAGCCTGTATCTCGTCTTACGTTAGTAATATACCAGTAATCAGCCTTTATAAATATAGTTTCGAATTAAATAAGGATTGGTTTGATTTACAGTCAATTCAAATAGAAAGCTAATCCAGTTTAAAGTGAAGGCACTAAAATATAAAATTCTTTATAAAAAAGATTACAAATTTAATTTATAATCCTGATACTGCAATTTGCCAAGGTCATCACAGCCATGTCAATGACTACACACTACTATCTGTATAAAACAAACATTTACTTGTACTTGTGGCGGGAATCAGGCGTTTCCACCTTGCCCGGTATCAAAGATCTTCGAAACCTGTTTCGACCATGCAGTGCAATCTTTCGCTACCTGCTTTACAAATGGGAGCCATTGAGTTGTCCATCTGTGACCGAACTTTCTGAACCCCCCAATAGGTTTGAGGTCTGATTGAACAAGGTTCCACCAGTTTTTCCGCTGTCCTCCACGGCGTCTCTTCCATGAGCTAACTGGCTCAGCTAGAAGGATTCGGCGAGGCAAGTACTCTGTTGGCCTCCATAAGACATGGCCCAACCGTTTTGGTCGACGCTTGTTGATCATGATGAAAACACATCTCTTGATACCACAGATTTGTCACATATTTATGTTCGATAGGCGATCATTCAGATTTAACTGAAGAATTCTACGAAAACATATATGCTACAACAACTTCAGTGCATTTTCATGTGGTCAATTTACTGACCAAGTTTCGCATCCATAAACAAGGATTGTTTGAACCAAATTCAGGTAGACTCGAATTTCAGTTCTTATACTAATTTCACCCCGGTTCCACAACGGTTTTCTAACGAAAGCAAATAAATTCTGTGCTTTCTACAATCGCTGTTGAATATCGGCGTCAGAAGATCCATCAGTATAAAGCTGGGAGCCTCATCGAGCATAGTTTGAGGTTTCTCTGGGTCCGAAAGGATTCCGACATCATCAGCGTATTCAAGTCTCCAAGTGAAAGGTTCTGTCCAATCTGAACTCCTGGATGAGAAGATACATTTTCAAGCACCCAGTCAATACAGTAGTTAAACAGAGTTGTAGACAGCCTTGGGGCGCAGCCTTGTTTTACTCCAAAGTCAACCGTAAATTCTTCAGTCCCTTCACCGTAAATTCGAATTTGGCTCACAGAACCCTTGTAGTATGCTTTAAGCAGTTAGACAAATTTCAGGGGCATTCCATCATTTTCAAGAAATTTCCAGTTTTTTTGGACAGTGATCGAGTCGTAGGCAGACTCGGTCACTGTCGTGACCGCTACAGGTCGTTTTTGGCAACTGTCATAATAGCATAATATTGAGTGAATCTGTATTCCCTCGCTGGTTAATAAACAAGGTTCAATACATTAGTCATTCCCATCTAAAATGTGTTTTAAACTTTAAGTAGATATTTTGGCAAACAGTCTAATAAAATGAGAAAGATAAGCCACGTAAAGTACTCTCATTAAAATGTACAATTTCTATAAAAAAGACGATGCCATCCAATTTTTAATGCCTTAAAGTAGATGAAGATTAGCTCAATATGCAGTAGATACAGCCAGAATTCATATTCGTAAGTGAATCAGATTCATCTTCGTCACTGACTGAATATTACTATTAGCAAATAATCCTTAAATGTTACAGGCACATTGTAAAATTAAAGATCTTTTTTTGGGGGGAGGGGGCGGGTGTCTGAAAAGCATGACACTGAATCTGATATATTCCTTGGAAAGTTCATAAATATATAAAATATAAGATATATTTACCTCGCAAGCTTCACAAGTTGTAACGCCATAATGGCGACCCGATGCTTTATCTCCACACACCTTGCACACCAATTTTTTTTTACTAGAACTCGGGGAACTATTGAAGCAATGGATTTGTTCTATAATATAAAATTTGCGATTACAAATACAATAGCAACACATTAACCTCACTACAATCATAATATAAAACCATAATGCCATTTTGAATGATAACACCCCACCTCAAACGGCACAAAACATTTACAAGAACTTGTGCATTCACTCGAATTTTGAACTTTTTTAGAATACAAAATTGACATCACAAATATAATAATAAACCAATGTATTTTCAGCAGTATGTTCTGGAAAATTTATTCACAAACACTACACGAATATGTGATTATTTGACGCCTTAAATCGTAGAAAAAAGGCCAGGATCGCCTTTCAAAGATTTTGTAGCATAACATAAAGTAAATCCTAAAGATTAATTTTGTTTTCAATCACCAGCGAAAGCCCAAACCCATTAATTTTAATATTCAGTTATAGACAGTGCACGAGAAGCGAGTAAATTTCCTGGGCCAAAATTCATATTTTTTTGTTTGTAAAAATTAGTAGAAAGCTTCTTGTTGAGTTCATAATCGTACCATCTTTTACTTTCCCCTTTTCTTATTTCAGACACCTGGTGAAACAAGAAAACGGTGTATTTGCCAAAGGTCAAGTGGGAAGAACTGACAATGAAAACAAGTTTAAATTATGGGAACACACAGAACTTTGCCGTAAGATCTAGGTAATCAAACGGGAATAAATGTACGGTCACAGGAAAAGTTTAAAACAGTAGTAAAAAATGATGTAGTAAAAAAAAACAAAAAAAAAACAACAAAAAAACTGATGACTGGCAAAACAAGGAAAAAGCCAAGTGATTTTTGTCTTATTCCTAAATTCGCGGCGGATCTCATAAACAGAGATACCAAAAACTTGCATAGGGTACAGACACATTAACCCACAAAATCATTTTTGAAAAAAAGAATAAAAAGAAGGAAAATGTGAAAAATGATTGCCCATAGGAATTTTTTTGCAATATTTATATAAAAATTTAATATTGAGCATTCAGATCCACCAAATTCGGTGATATTAAGTTGAAAAAATGGGCTTCGTGAAAATGACCCAACAACAGACCATGCTGTATAGCGTCATGGTAACTTTTGCTTTGATCTTCGTTGAGTTATGTGATTATTCAAAAAAACCTTTTTGCACAAAATAAGTTTTTCAAAAAAAGGTAAAGAACTCCATTAAACCAAAAATGAACAAAAATAGAATCAAATAATCTACCAAGCATACAACTACCATAAATCGTGCAATAAATAAATGAAACCAAAAAAACAGAAATTAAAATAAGTTAAACTCAAAATGAGCAGAAATTAATCTGAGTTGGGCACTAAACTCTATGCTTTCTAGAAGCCAGAATATAATTTGTACTTTACTGAAAAAAAAACTCAAATGAATTTACTGAAAAAAATGTGCATTGTCAGTTTAATATACAAATGCTGATGCTTATTCCTGAGAACCTTAATTAATTTTTTATTTTTTAAAGTTGTAAAAGTGAAAACGTCTAAAAGAATTTTTTTCAGTAAATTACAAATTATATTCTGGCTTTAAGAAAGCATAGGGTTTAGAACCCTACTCAGATTAAAATTTCTGCTCGTTTTGAGTTTGACTTATTTTAATTTCTGTTTGTTAAGGGGTGTCATATATTTATTGATACTGATTTGCAGTAGTTGTATGCTTGGTAGATTATTTGATTCTATTTTTGTTCATTTTTGTTTAATGAAGTTCTTATTTTTTTTGAAAAATTTATTTTGTGCAAAAAATTTTTTTGATTAATTTTTTTTTCGTTTTATATTGACATAGTCTTTTTCAGGGAGAAGGGCTGAGCCTCTTCTGAAGTTAAACAACCATCCCTTCCATAGAAACCTTATATAACCCTTGGGCATAACTTAAAACCCTTGCCCCTAAGCTCTTGGGTTAGTTTCAACCCCAAAAGCCTTGTTATATGATATTTGAACGATTTTAAGCAAAATGGCTATCTCAAAATTTCTATTAGACGCATTTCGGGACAATACGACGCGTGCGTCGGGAGAAGGGGGTAGATGCCTTCTGATCACTTTGACTCTTAAAAAGAGCAATAGAGCGTCTGATTACCAATCCAATGAGCCCCCTTCGAAGTTTATGTGACCACACTTTCTATAAAAACCCTATGCGTCCCCATGGGCATAACTTACAACCCTTGCCCTGAGGGCTGGGGGGATTTAATATCGTCAAAGACATAATTTCCAGACCTTTCTGATAGGCTGAACAAAATGGCTGTATCAAAATTTTGACTGGAAGGGTTTGGAGAAATGGCAGGCATGTAGGGGGAATTTACCCTCTGATCATTTTCAACTAATAAAAAAGGCAAAATAAATAAAAGAGATTGATAGATTGTTTAAGGTACAAGCTTTAAAACCTACGGATGAGAGCAGAGAACAATACCATGATTTTCTCAATGGCTTGAATAATCTTCTCTGCGAGGCAAAAAAAAAAAAAATGTATTTTAGCATGAAAATTAAGGAAGCTGAAGGTAGCCCCTTAAAGCCCTAGCAAATAATCTATAGTGTTATTCGTCAGAGTCCTAATATACTACCATTTCAGTCCTAATATTCTACCATGAGACACATTTATGTGTAAGAGTGACATTTATTTATAAAAGTGGTGATAGAAATAGTCCTGGTAATAATCGCCCAATTTTAGTTTTGCCAGTAATTTCTCGTCTTACTGAAAATTGCTTTTGTTCTCGGTTAGCACAAATTTTTGAGAATTTTAATCTTTTGAACATAATTTGCACTTATTCACGTCTGGTATATCTTATGCTAATGAAAAACATTGTCAGCATAAAACAAATTTTATGCAAAACATGATGTTACTTCACAACTATCATTCATCTTTTTTGTTCTTAAATGTATATGAGTGTGACATTCATCTGACACTTAAGGTTGACATTTAAGTATTTAAGACTGGCGAAGTATTTCTAGACCTAATTAAGGTTTTTACTAAGTTGACCATGGTCTAATCTTGGAAAAATGTGAGCTGTAGGGGATCAAAGGTAAACTCCTCGATCTTATACACGGAATTTCCTTAGTAACCGGTACCAGCTTGTAGAGGTGGATTGCTTACAATTTGAACTGCGCTCATTCACTTGTGCTGTCCCACAGAGATCTGTAATTAGCTCGATTCTCACGTTGTAGTTTATTATTGATATGCCTAATTGTTGTTTCAGTGTTAGTGATGTGACTAAAAGTCTCCGGAATGAAACTGTCTTATTTTAGCGGGTGACACTGTGGCTATCAACACTGCAAAGACAGAAAGTTTAAAAAGCCACTAACTTGGAATTTATTTTTCGGATCATCCTTTTATACAAAAACCTTTGATACAAAGCATGATGTAACTGCACTACAATCATATATCTTAATTTGCTCTTTAAATGTACTTGAATGTGGCATCATTCATATTAAAAATGTTTGTTTGACAATTAGGCCTCTAAATTATAGTCAGCGAAAGAGTGCACGTCCTGCCCATGACCCGTCAAATTATCGCTATCTTCCAGCGATGGGGTCTAAGCCTCACGTTGGGGATCATATAAAAACAATAATAGAATGACTAATTATGCCCTCTCGGGGTATGATTTTAATGTTAAAGTTGAATTTGTTTTTTGTAATGTTTGTGGTAAGGTATTTAGTCCTGTTATCATTTTTAGTGTATTTTTTACAGCTCTTCAAACAAATTTTTTACTTCTCGAGGTGGCTGTTAAATGTGATTTTGTTGTTTGGTTTAACAAATATCTCTCAGTCTGTCACATGGAAAATATATAGAAAATAGAGAAAAGTGTAGACGCCGTCTATCTATTATCAAGTAAATTTCAATTCATATTGAAAGACAAAATAGCACAACTAGAGTGACTTATCTCAAGCAGAAATGTCTAAACTGAATTGATAAGCCTCATTAAGAATAAAGCAAGGACTTAAGAAGGATAAATGCAACTAGTATTTCCACCGGATCTACATATTTGGAGTGAATGATTCTTTTTCAAAAATCTCCTCTACAAGCCAAAGGGTCGTGGTAGGGATCAGTGGTATGTGTTTCTTGTTTAATGTTTGTTTTTTGTTTTTACTACATCTTATAATATCCAATTTACTGTTAAATTAATAAAAAAAATTATAAAATATCAGTTTGATGTTGTTTTCTACAGCAAGAAACTATAGCACTGTCTACTCACAATTGATTCAGATGATAATAAATGTATATGACTCAAGTCACAGGCGAGGGACAAGGAGGACTTCCTAACTATTCTTCGGTATTTCAAATACACAAGTACGGTACTCAGAGATATAACGATTGTTCCTCTGCCTAAAGAACATATATAATAAAATCACTTAATCTTTGGAACTCAATTGATCAACTGAGTTAGATTCTTTCTGCCCCCTTAACAACAAATATAATTTATCCAATTAGATTTCTAATCTAATTATGGTTTTTGATAACAAAGAAAAACTTTAACACAATTAACATTGATAATTCTGTTGTTCGGTTGATAATTCAGAAGCGTCAATTAAACAATAATTTTATTTAAAATGATAAACATAGGCCTAATTTTATTGACACCTTGTCATACCGACTTATATAGAAAAACATAACGTAGCAAGAATATATATTTCAAGTTTTTTTTCAAATTTTAAGGGGATTTTAAGGGGAAAAACCAGTTCGTTGAAAATGAATTAAAAAAGCAGACCACGGTGAATAACGTAATGGTGACACTTGCTTAGATATTAGTTTTATTAATGACACAATTTAAAGGGTGGCTAGTGCAAAAGCCTCGGAGAAGTTACAGAGGGGTTGGGTTTTTATGATTCGCTTTCAATGTGAAAGATTTATTTGCAATTTTACAGCATTGATTTTTATTTTTACGAGCCTGCCAGTAAATTTTGGCCATTCAAGTGTTTACATATCACTTTCACCTTCAATTGTAACGTGAAACAATGACATTAAGCTCATAAGAAGTTTCAATACTGCCAAATTGAAAAGACTAAGACAATATAGGCACAAATTATTTAAGGGAATGCTATCAGAAAAACTGAATAGAAGGACAAAGAGGTACACAAAGAGATACACAAGAGATACACAATTTAGAAGTTGCACCAAAAAAAGGTTTGGTTCCAAGAGACAATTAAAACTTTGAAGTAAGAAATGAAATAAAACTTTCATTGATTAAATCGAACAAAAAACCAGACTAATTTTTAAATTTTCAGGTATTTTTCTGCTTTTAATTAAAAAAATACTATTGTTGTTCAGACACCAAGTAATATTGTTGCATTTTGCACAACAGCATTAGCGATTCTGTACTAATGTAATTATAGTTAACATTATAATATCGCATTTATTTTTACACCATATATGGTTACAACCTAAGATTATGACGTCATTCAATCGTGTACATGAAAATACAGTTTTTGCAAAAAATTGATTTTGTTTCCAAATTTTTTTTTTGTTAATTATGAAAGCCTTTTAAATACATTGATTTCGTTTCAAATGAGCCATTAAATAGATCTCTATGATTTCCCAGTACCGAGCTAGATGAGGAGAAAAGAAAAAAACAGAACAAAGATGCCGTCGATGCAGAATATTGCATTTGAAGCCACTTTTCTTGTTTTTCAATCCGACATATTTTCTTTATTGTTCAAGCCAAGAGACTGTAGGTTTCCTATACAGGAGTTTCAGACAAGGCGGTTCTAATTGTGTACTTTTTTTTTTTTTATCTGACTCTATTTTAAGGAGTTAAGGGCTATTGTAGTTCTTTCTATGGGACGTGATCGTCTCTTACTAGGTTGCTAGCTACCGCTGCAACCCGGATTGCTTCAAAAATCAAATATCTTTGAAAAGACGGCAGCATGAAAAGACATCAAAAATGCAGTTTTTATGTAAAAGTGATTCTATTTTTAAATTTTTAGTTTTTTTTTGATTAAAAAGTGCACTAGAACTTTTAATTTCCGTTGGAATGAGCCCTCTCGCAACATTCTAGGACCGTCGATACGATCACCCCTGGGAAAAAATACAAACAAACAAATAAGCACGCATCCGTGATCTTTCTTCTGACAAAAAATATCGAATTCCACATTTTTGCAGATAGGAGCTGGAAACCTCTACAATATCAGAAAAACAAATCAGACAAAAAATGGTACTGCACCACAGAGAAGCAATTTTTCAAAAGTTACTTTTGTTATAATATTTATATTAAAGATTTCAGTTAGTGTAGGCTAGAACTCGTTCTACATTATGAAACCATTGAACAACTCTCTGCGATGTTCCGGTGCCAAGCCATCTGTAGAAAAGAATAAAAAAAAAGGTGCCGTTTGGGCAGACTTCTGTAGTAGCTGCCACTTTTCTTGATTTTCAAGCCAATATATTTCCCTTGTTGTTCAAGCCAAGGAAAAGTAAGTTTCCTATATAGGGGTTTCGGACAAGGCAGTTCGAATGGTGTAATTTTTGTTTTTATCTGGGTCTTTTTTTAGGAGTTATGATTTATCATATTTCTTAACATTGGACGTAATCGTCTCTTACTTGGTTGCTAGCTACCGCTGCAACCTGGATATTTAAACAAAAAAAATGATGTTTGAAGAAATACAGCTATAAGTTCTGTATTTCAGAAGCTAATGATTAGCTCTATGGTACCACAGTAGTATTGATCTCTGCTCTATAATACTGAACTCAAAGTTCAATCTCAGTTGCCACAGGGATTGAATCGCATGGAGACTATCTATTAGCGTTTCGAATAATCAAACAAGAAAAAGAAGAAAAAATGTGAGATAAAAATTTTAATCTAACTACCACATTGCTCTTTTTTAGAAACGCGGATTACAAACAGGAAAATGCCTAGGGCTTTTTCTTAGTTGTAGTAGTAAGACACGATCCTCAGTATAGCACCATACCCCAGATAAGCAACATTTCAGAAGATGTTTGCATTATCTTATTTTTTAGTCACTATGCGCTGTGGCGTTTTCTTTACAAGGTTTCAGCTATATCCCTTGAAACTTATATAGTCCCAATTTACAATGAACTATATCGAACCATTATGTATGTCTTACGTATAAATATTGCATTCAATCATTACTTCATATATGAATACTACCTACGATTATGACGTCATTCATCAAGATTTAAGTGGATTCAAGATTTAAGGTTTAAGTAAGCTACCGCTGCAACCCGTATATCTTGAGAAAGAAGTCCTTGGGAACAGACTCTACGGGAAAACGGATCCCTGCCTCTCCTCTCTACTCATTCGTTTTAAAATGAACGTCTTACCTTCGTCACTGATATCGTTTACTTCGGAATCGGAGAGTTCATGATAGACGATGCTATTCTTCTTTCGTCTGAGATCTGGTTTTCCTCGATTAGCTTGCTCCTGATTATCCAGTATAAGTTGATTGGAAACAGGAGAAAGTTTTGCAGTATCCATATTCACAGATGCAAAAGAAACCTCCGTATTTTGCGTTTTGACAGATGGCAGTACATCTACTCCTATACCTGTAATCATAAAACAGATGGTGCTTAGTTAAAAGTTTTCAAGTGTGACACGAGCTTTTCTTTCTTTCTTTCTTCTTTGAAAACATGGAAAATAAACAGACAATGGAGAGCATTGTTGAGGTGAAATCATTGTTGAGCCGAGAGTCAAGAACTCAAGAAGGATAAACACAACTAGTATTTCCAACACATTTAAATATTCGGATCAGAATGTGTCATCTATTAAGAAATTTAGATTGACTACTGAAAACATTCTTATTTGCAAGTACTCTCTGTTTTGACCAAAAGCACAGGAGAGAGCTCGTTTAAACCAAATCTTCGAGAAGGTTTACATTTAGAGTTTAATGAGACGCCGTCTTCAAAAGTAAGATACATTTTCACTGAATTAAATTGTTTTCACTGAGTGTCAATTCATTTGGATTAGTTTTATAAGATAATAGCTTCAGGTTGTTGTCTACAGCCCTGCCAACCCATCAGTTAATAAGAGGATAAATATTATATAGTTTTTTCGAGCCCTTTAAAAGAAAAGTTTCGCTAATTGTCAGACTTAAAGGACAGAAGGATAAACTGTTGTCTTTAAAGGAGGGATGGAGGGATAGCAGATACTGTATCTTTTATATTTTTAATTATTTTCCTCAGATAGTGCTATAACAAAAAGGAGGTAAGAGAGATGCCCTCTCAAATAAAAAGTCCATTTCTATTCTCCTTTTTTTCTCTAAATTATATGAAAAGGTAATTGGATTTAGGCTAGTTGATTACCCAGAAAAAATAAGATTATTTTAAACACTCAATTTAGTTTCGGGAAAAGACTATCAACCGAAATGGCTACAATCAAACTTGTGGATTGGCTACATGAGCCGGGCGGATCGGGTTTGATTCCAGCTGACTTATTCCTAGATTTAAGTGATACTACTTCATAAAGGTGGCCCAAAAAGGAAATGAAAAAAAAAAAGTTGTTCATAAACGTGTATATAGTTTCCTACAGGTTAATGGTTTGCTGAGTGAAACCCAATTTGGAATTCGCGATGGCCACTCAAAGATGAATTCTTTCCAACAACTTATGGAATCAATCAAGAGTGGTATGGACAGAGGTGAGACACCTTTGCCTATATTTAAAGCGCTTCACGAAATACCTGGGAATCCTCTTTGATGAGAACCTGTTGTGCATGTATCACATCCAAGCAGTAGAGCTGAAGCTATCCCGGAATCTTATCCCGGAATAATAAAAAAAACTGAAGCACAGCTTGCCGAAAAAAAAAACTGTACAACGCCCTCAGAAAGTACCATTTACAGTATTGTGCAATGATCTGGTAGTCAACTTCTAAGTCTCATCTGCGAAAACTGAACTCTATTCATACAAAATGTCTCATTTTCATTGAAAAAAACTAAGAGTACTTATTATTAGAGTCGCTGCATAAACTGTAATGCTTTACCTTTGAGTTTAAGTTTATAGAAGGTGAGCTGCCAATTTCATTAAAACATTCCGGTGTATCTCTTACCATCATAATTTGCCTAATCGATCGTCATCAAACCTGCACATATCTTTCACCTCGACTGTACGATCAGATTTTGCTCAAAGCATAATATGCGCAAAGGTGTGGAATCTGATCCCAGAAGAACTGAGAGGCAGGAGCTCCCTTGCGTCATTAAAAAAAGAGTAAAAAATCATTTATTGGCACTGCAAGATAAAAGTTAAAGTAGAGTGTGATAAATGATATAAAGTATGATAAATAAAACATTTAAGATTACAATATAAATAACTAAAGTATGATTTTTTTTTATTATTTATGATGGGGTGGCTTCCCCTGGGGAAAGGAGCAGGAAGGTAATGGTTATTTTTTTTTTTTTATTAATGAGAGGTAATGTTTTGTTTGAGAGTAAGAGCGGTGACCAATCTGCGTTTTATGTTGAAATGATATTGATTGTGGTTCATCGGCCACCAGAAATGGACTGAGTATTTTGTATTATGTGCAATTTACTTTTTGTCTTTGTAAATAAACCCATTGAATTGAATTGATATAGATATTCGCAAAGCATTTGATACAATTGATTCAAAATCTATACAATACAATTCAAACTCTAATGAGTCGGATGGAGTCGTTAGGTGTCCGCGAAAAGTGCTTAAAATGGTGTGAAAGTTATATTACAGTATCCCACAAAGTAATATTGAAAGATGTGAGCTATATTTCCCATTTTCTGTAGAATTCTAAAACCCCGCGATTTAGCGAAAACATAAAACCGACCAAAAAACAATAGCATGTTATGTATGTTAGTCTTTCACTGTCCGTGCTATGACAATTTTTAGTATATAATTATAATTCTCGTTTATTTAAGCCAGTTTTGTCAATTTTAGCTTATGCTCATGATAGTTATACTAGTTTTGTATATGCATTTTGCGTAATCTGCGAAACGATAATTTTTGTCTGTTTAAAGCTTCAAGTTTTCCCAGTATTTCCGCAAGAATTTTTTTAAGCTAATTTTGGCTCGTTTTAATTTTTTAAACATGTGCAGTAGATTATAAAAAAATCTTCGTTTAATTTAGGTGATGAGACTACAGAGGCAAATATGGTTATTTGTTAATATACCGAATAAAATTTATGCTTTAATTACTAATCTCCTCAAACTTTCCCAAAAGATATGTGTAATTTTGTCACATAAGTAAAAAGTTCAAGGAGTGTGTTGTCACCAGCATCTTTGAAGAATATTCAAATAAAATGTCGATTATTGTCATAACAATAAGCAAATTAGAATTTTTTTATTAGGCATTTTTTCAAAAAACCTGGAGAGGGAAGGGAATGGAAAGGGCAGAATACATAAAAAGCACTATACACCTTCAATTAAGGATTTTTGACGATGTAGGTTATAATAATAGCCTTATAAAATTTCCCAGCTTTTCCACTCCAAAAGGTACCCTATGGTACTTAATAATATAAATGAATAAATAGATCTTAAAGCCAATAATGCTTAAATTGAATATGAAAATCAAGCTTAAAACGGAAAAAAATAGTTTGCTATTAAAGTATAAATGAAACTTAAAACGAACAGAAATTAAATAACAATCAATGCGAACGAACATACATTATATATTATTGTAAATGAATAAATAAATCTTAAAACGAGTGAAACTTAAATTGAATATGCAAATCCAGTTTGAATCGAATAAAAATAACTACAAAAAAGAGTTTGGGTATCGTATCACTGCAGAAGCCTAAAACCTACTGCGTCATTGGCGCTTTACTGAAAACAATTCTTAGAAATATTTCACTTTTGTAACTTTAAGAAATCAAAAATTAATTAAGATTTTAGGGAATAAATATCAGCATATGTATATTAAATTGACAATCACATTTTTTTTCAGTAAACTCATTTGAATTTTTTTTCAGTAAAGTACAAATTATATTCTGGCTTTTAGAAAGCATAGGGGTTTTGAACCCTACTCAAAATAATTTATGCTCGTTTCGAGTTTGACTCTAATATTTATTTTAATTTTTGTTCGTTTTGGGTTTCATTTATTTATTGATACTGATTTGGGGTAGTTGTATGCTTGGTAGATTATATGATAGTCCGGACGCCAGGTGTTGAAAATGTGAACAATACCACGACGGGGCTGCTACGAGAATTAGCCTACCCTCCACCCCCTAAATTGACCATTGGGATTCAAAAATACCAATGACACTTGCTTGCGAGTGGTGGAACACTCCGAAACTTGACATTTTATTATATTTTGGTGTTTCATGCAAGAAAATGCATGTTCCACAAAGCATGAGGTGCAGTTTTTCGCTTAAATTGAACTGCCTGGAAGCCCTAAAATTCTTTCATAACAAACTAACACGATTAGTTACAAAAAATTGGCAATACTATACGAGTCTTAAACAGTCTTGGAGATTATAAAGAAAATCAAATTGAATATTAGATATATAATGATATTAATTGTTGACAGATCCATCCGTTCAAGTTTTTTTTTCACTGTAATTTTTATTTTCATTTTCAATGCTCTAAGAACTGGAAAATAATAAATTTGTAATATACGAGTAATTCGTTTTCAGTGAAGCAAAATTTCAGTGAAGCAGTATCCAAATTTTGCTTGTAGTGAAACTATATTTGTCTTGACCAATCTTGAAAAGAACTAATAAATTAAACTGAATATTTGATGCATAATGATATTAATTGCTAAAAGCTCATCAGTTCAAAATTTTACTGTAATTCTAATATTTATTTTCAATATTAAGTACAAAAGAACACATTTGTAATATAATTCGTTTTCAGTAAAGCGCCAATGACGCAGTAGGTTTTAGGCTTCTGCAGTGAGACGATACCCAAACTCTTGTTTGTAGTTATTTTTATTCGATTCAAACTGGATTTGCATAAGTAGTAAGCGCCCAATTACTTTCAACCATACACGCAAACCTACGCCTGAGGCATAGATATGTGTGTAGTTTTCAAGTAATTGGGTTACCAGGGTCATTTGCCTATTACAATGACCTTCCGGTTTTTCTGGTAGGTAATTCTAATCTAGAGGTCAATATATCTTTCAAAGAGGAACGAGTACGCAATACCGGTCCTAGTGTGATTGATTTTTTGGACAATTACCTTTAGTCAAGAATAGTTTGTTAGGAGCGTGTCATTGCTAAAGCTAACTCTCATTGGAAAAAAGGGGTATAAAGCTTTTTTGTTTTTGATAAGAATTGCACAATGAATGTATCGTTTGACGTGGGCATTTTTTATGAGTCAATCAGAGGTTGTTCAATATACGATAACTTGATTTGTGGTTGGGATTTGAATAAAAGAAATAGTTATGTTATTTGCTTGCGTGTATAGGAATTCCCAGGTTATTTGCGTGCTGTTATAGATATTCCCTTGTTATTTGATTGCATGTATAGGAATTCCAATGTTATGTACTTGCATGTATAGGAATTCCCTGGTTATTTTCTTGCATGTATAGGAATTCCCAAGCGATTTGCTTGCATGTATAGGAATTCCAATGTTATTTGCATGCATGCATAGGAATTCCCTTGTTATTTGCTTGCATGTATAGGAATTCCCATGTTATTTATTTGAATGTATAGGAATTCCTATGTTATTTGCTTGCATGTTTAGGAATTCCCATGTTATTTGCTTGCGTGTATAGGAATTCCCATGTTATTTGCTTGCATTTATAGTAATTCCCATGTTATTTGATTGCATTTATAGGAATTCCCATGTTATTTGCTTGCTTGTATAGTAATTCCCTTGTTATTTGCTTGCGTGTATAGGAATCCCCATGTTATTTGCTGTTAAGTCCATTGCTTTGTGTTTTTACAACCAATCATGTTACACTCCCCACGGTATTTTAAAATATTTTTTGTAATAAAATGATACCCGAATCCACTCCCCCGCTTTTGGTTCCACTTAAAGTGATTCCAGTTCTGAATCTGCTGGCACCAACCCAGGTTCCAGTCCCAATCCCAGTTTCAGTGATTCTGGTCCTCTTAGTTTCGGTTGCGCCACTTCTGCTCCCTGATACCACCGTTCCGATTTCACCAAACCAGTTCCAATTTACATCAGTTCCAGAATTTATTATGCAGCTGTCCTCGTAGCAATCTATGGCTGGTCATTGACAGTACCTATTTTATTATAGTTGGGGGGTCATTTTGAAATGGTTTTATATATTTCCCCTGTAAAATTAAAACTTTTAAAACATACAGAGATTACCTTCTAAAAAGAGGGCAACCCCCTCTTTGCATTTTAGATGACAGTTAAGTTTTAACATCACTCCTTAGTTTTAGCAAAATATTTGATCTATTTCAATATCTTTTCTTCTTTAATTTTATATTTTCTTGATTTGAATATTTTAATCGACAAGTATTTTTTACTCTGTTAGAACTATTTTGGATTTGTGGTAAGTATTTTTGTATTTTTTAAGAATAATTGATTGTTTTGTAAGAAATTTTTTGGATTTTTTAGAAATTTTTTAATTTTTTAAGAATTATTTCGGTTTCGTAAGAAAAATTTAGATTTTGTTTGAACTTTTTATATTCTGTAAGAACTATTTTTGATGTTGTTAGAAATCTTTTTGTTTTGCAACATGTATTTCGAATTTTGCAACAACTATTTTTTATTCTGCTAGTACTATTTTGGATTTGTCTAAAGTATTGTTGTATTTAGTAAGAACAATTTTTGTTTTTTTTTAAGAACTATTTTCGGGTTTTGTTAGAACCTTTTGTATTCTGTAAGAACTACTTTCGGTGTTGTTAGAATTTTCGTGCTTTGTGACAAGTATTTCATATTTTGCAGAAGCTGTTCTTAATTCTATTAGAACTATTTTGGATTTATGTAAAGGATTTTTTCTATTTTGAAGAATAGTCTTTGTTGTTTAAGAACTATTTTTGATTTTCTTACAACTTTTTGTATTTCGCAAGAATTGTTTCTGCTTTGTAAGAATTATTTTTTGAATATGTTTGAATTTTTGTATGCTATAATAACTACAGGGTGTCTAAAAAAAAATTTACTCACACTTAGAATAACGAGAAATCCTTTGTTTATGAATATACAGCAAAATGGAATAGCTTCGAATATAGAAGACAAATATGATTAGGAATCATGTTCATTAAGACGTGATTCATTAATGTGATTAAGGACGCTGTTCAAGCGTCTGCACTGGAACTGTCACATTCCAACACCAATTCCTGCCCTAAACGAAGACGATCCTGACCGGTGAGCTGAATTCTGTGAATGGTACCCGGCGAAATTTGCAGGGTTTCCACACAAAATTGTTTGGAGCGATGAGGCAACCTTTAAATTAAATGGCACCATTAATCGCCATAATTGCACGTACTGGGCTCCTGCAAATCCTCATGTAACACTTAAACGCCATTTCAACTTGCCAGGAGTAACAGTGTGGTGTGGGATATCTGCACTGGGCCTCATAGGGCCATTTTTTATTAATGGAGCGGTTACTGATGAGAGCTACCTTAACTTGCTTCAGGAGTTTGTTGGTCCACAAATTCCTGAAATGTCTGGTGATGACGGCGAAATTTACTTTCAGCAAGATGGTGGACCTCACGCCCTTGGACTTCTTTCTGTGAGTATATCTCAAAGACGAAGTTTATCGCACCAAACCAAGAAAAAATGAAGCTTTGAAAATGGAAATTGAAAGACAATGTTGCGATATTCCTAATGACCTGTTTCGTGATGTTTGCGAATCCCTTGGTGCACCGTATCTGTACTGTCTGGACAATAATGGCCATCAATTCGAACATTTGCGAACATAATTCCTTAATCACATTTGTCTTCTATCTTCGAAGCTATTTCATTTCACTGTATGTTAATAAATAAAGGATTTCTCGTTATTCTAAGTATGAGTACATTTTTTGAGACACCCTGTTCTGGGACGTTGTTAGACATTTAGTGTCTTGGAGCAAGTATTTTGTATTTTTTACCAAGTATTTTTTATTCTGTTAGAACTATTATGGATTTGTGTAAAGTATTTTTTGTATTTACTATGAATAATTTTTGTTTTGTAAGAAATATTTTGGATTTCTTAAAAATTTTTATATTTTTTAAGAATTATTTCTGTTTCGTAAGAACAATTTAGATTTCATTTGAACTTTTTATATTCTGTAAGAACTATTTTTGATGTTGTTAGAAATCTTTTTGTTTTGTAACAAGTATTTCGAATTTTGCAACAACTATTTTTTATTCTGTTAGTTCTATTTTGGATTTGTCTAAACAATTTTTGTATTTCGTAAGAATAATTTTTGTTTTTTAAGGACTATTTTTGGATTTTTTTTGAACTTTTTGTATTCTGTAAGAACTACTTTCAGTGTTGTTAGAATTTTCGTACTTTGTGAAAAGTATTTCATATTTTGCAGAAGCTATTTTTAATTCTGTTAGAAACATTTTTGATTTGTGTAAAGGATTTTTCTATTTTCAAGAATAGTTTTTGTTGTTTAAGAACTATTTTCGACTTTCTTACAACTTTTTGTATTTTGCAAGAATTTTTTCTGCTTTGTAAGAATTATTTTTGGAATAAGTTTGAAATTTTTGTATACTATAAAAACTATTTGGGATGTTGTTAGAAATTTAGCGTCTTGAAGCAAGTATTTTGTATTTTGAACCAAGTATTTTTTATTCTGTAAGAACTATATTAATGTTGTTGGAATTTTGGTGTTGTGTCACAAAACAAAATATTTTGTTTTGCAGCAACTAGTATTTTGTATTTTGCAGTAGATATTTTTTTTATTCTATTAGAGATATATTTTATTTATTTTTAAATTTATTTTTTATGTGAGAAATACTTTTCTTGTGGTTATAATTTTTTGTATTTTTTAAAAAGTATTTTGTATTTTACCACCAAAGACTTTTATTCTCATAAAGCTATTTAGGATTTGTGTAAAGTGTTTTTGTATTTTTTAAGAATAATTGTAGTTTTTTAAAAACCAGTTTTGAATTTTGTTTGAACTTTTTGTATTCTTTAAGAATTCTTTTATATTTAATTATAATTTTCGCGTTTTGTGACAAGTGTTTCATTTTTTTAAGTAGCTATATTTTATTGTGTTAGAAATTTTAATAATTTTATTTGTTTAAGAAATATTTTGGATTTTCTTACAACTTTTACGTATTTTGCAAGAAATGTTTCTGTTTTTTAAGAATTATTTTTGGACTATCTTTTAATTTTTGTATGCTATAGGAACTATTGGGGATGTTGTTAGAAATTTAATGTTTTGAAGCAAGTATTTTGTACTTTGCTCCAAGTATTTTTATTCTGTTAGAACTATTTTGGATTTGTGTTAACTATTTTTTGTTTTTTTAGAATAATTTATTGTTTTGTAAGAAATAATTTGGATTTCTTACAACTTTTTATATTTTTAAGAATTATTTCTGTTTCGTAAGAACAATTTAGATTTTGTTTGAACTTTTTATATTCTGTAAGAATTATTTTTGATGTTGTTAGAAATCTTTTTTGTTTTGTAACAAGTATTTCGAATTTTGCAACAACTATTTTTTAGTCTGTTAGTATTAGTGCGGATTTGTCTATAATATTCTTGTATTTTGTGAGAATAATTTTTGTTTTTAAGAATTATATTTGGATGTTGTTTGAAATTTTTGTATACTGTAAGAACTACTTTAGGTGTTGTTAGAATTTCCATGCTTTGTGACACATATTTCATATTTTTCAGAAGATATTCTTAACTCTGTTAGAACTATTTTGGATTTGTGTAAAGGATTTTTCTATTTTTAAGAATAGTTTTTGTTGTTTACGGACTATTTTTGATTTTCTTACAACTTTTTGTATTTTGCAAGAATTGTTTCTGCTTTGTAAGAATTATTTTTGGAATATGTTTGAATTTTTTATATGCTATAATAACTATTTGGGATGTTGTTAGAAATTTAGTGTCTTGAATTTGGTATTCAAATCCAAGCAAGTATTTGGTATTTTACAACAAGTATTTTTTTATTCTGTTAGAACTATTGTGGATTTGTGTAAAGTATTTTTGTATTTACTACGAATAATTTTTGTTTTGTTTTGGTATTTTGCACCAAGTATTTTATATTCTGTTAGAACTATTGTGGATTTGTGTAAAGTATTTTTGTATTTATTACGAATAATTTTTGTTTTGTAAGAACTATTTTGGATTTCTTAAAACTTTTTGTATTTTTTAAGAATTATTTCTGTTTTGTAAGAACTGCTTTGGATTTTGTTTGAACTTTTATATTCTGTAAGAACTATTTTTAATGTTGTTAGAAATCTTTTGGTTTTGTGACAAGTATTTTGTATTTTGCAAGAACTATTTTTTATTCTGTTAGAACTATTTTGGATTTGTCTAAAGTATTTTTGTATTTTGTAAGAACTATTCCCGGATTTTTCTGAACTTTTTGTATTCTGTAAGAACTGTTTTCGATGTTTTTAGAATTTTTCATATTTTTGAATAGCATTTTATATTTTGTAGTAACTATTTTTTATTCTGCTAGTACTATTTTGGATTCGTTTAAAATTTTTTTTATATTTTGTAAGAATAATTTTTGTTTTGTAAGAACTATTTTGGATTTTTTAGAACTTCTTGTATTTTGTAAGAATTATTTATGTTCAGTAAAAATTATTTTTAGAATATGTTTGAACTTTTGTATTCAATTAGAACTATTTGGGATGTTGTTAGAATTTTCATATTTTGAAGCAAGTGTTTTGTATTATGTAGAAAATGTTTTTTAATCTGTTAGAACTATTTCGGATTTGTGTAAAGTATTTTTGTACTTTCTAAGAATAACTTTGTTATTTAAATAACTCTTTTGTATTTTTTTTAACTTTCGTGTTTTTTTTTAAATTATTTCTTATTTAACAAAAAAATTTAGATTTTTTTTTTTAACTCAATTTGAAATTCTATCTCTATTAATTAAAAAAGTTTGTTAATTTTAAAAATAGTACTATTATCAAAATAATGTGAGTTTATTTTATATTTTTTCTTTTTCGTTGTTTTGCTGAGGACGGCCCTTAGATATAGGGTCGAAATATTCATTTAAAATTGCATTCCACTGTCTTATAAAATTTTCCCTGTTGTTCTACTTATTGTTTATGATGGAAAGATAGTGTGGTCTTCGTCACCAGTACAGATACTTCATTCAAGAAACGTGATTAAACACGTTTTGAAACTACATGCTATTTGTATGCCTTTCCTTGGCACCTTTCCAAACGAGCGGGGATTCGCACTGGTTGGGAAAGGTGCCAAGGAAAGGCATACAAATAGCATGTAGTTTCAAAACGTGTTTAATCACGTTTCTTGAATGAAGTATCTGTACTGGTGACGAAGACCACACTACCTTTCCATCATAAACAATAAGTAGAAAAACAGGGAAAATTTTATAAGACAGTGGAATGCAATTTTAAATGAATATTTCGACCCTATATCTAAGGGCCGTCCTCAGCAAAACAACAAAAAAGAAACGATATAAAAGAAACTCACATTATTTTGATGCTAGGACTATTTTGAAAATTAAAAAAATTTTTTCATTTTTAACGATCGAATTTTAATTTGATTTAAAAAAAAAAAATCTCAATTGGTTTTTTAAATCAGAAATAATTTAAAAAAAAACACAAAAGTTAAAAAAAATCCAAAATAGTTCTTGCAATACCAAAGTTATTATTACAAAGTACGAAATATACTTTACACAAATCCGAAATAGTTCTAACAGATTAAAAAACATTTGCTACATAATACAAAACACTTGCTTCAAAATATGAAAATTCTAACAACATACCAAATAGTTCTAATTAAATACAAAAGTTCAAACATATTCTAAAAATAATTTTTACTGAACATAAATAATTCTTACAAAATACAAGAAGTTCTAAAAAATCCAAAATAGTTCTTACAAAACAAAAATTATTCTTACAAAATAGAAAAAAAATTTTAAACGAATCCAAAATAGTACTAGCAGAATAAAAAATAGTTACTACAAAATATAAAATGCTTTTCAAAAATAGCAAAAATTCTAAAAACATCTAAAACAGTTCTTAAAGAATACAAAAAGTTCAGAAAAATCCGTGAATCGTTCTTACAAAATACAAAAATACTTTACACAAATCCAAAATAGTTCTAACAGAATAAAAAATAGCTTCTGCAAAATACAATATACTTGTTACAAAACCAAAAGATTTCTAACAACATTAAAAATAGTTCTTACAGAATATAAAAGTTCAAACAAAATCCAAAGCAGTTCTTACAAAACAGAAATAATTCTTAAAAAATACAAAAAGTTTTAAGAAATCCAAAATAGTTCTTACAAAACAAAAATTATTCGTAATAAATACAAAAATACTTTACACAAATCCACAATAGTTCTAACAGAATATAAAATACTTGGTGCAAAATACCAAAACAAAACAAAAATTATTCGTAGTAAATACAAAAATACTTTACACAAATCCACAATAGTTCTAACAGAATAAAAAAATACTTGGTGCAAAATACCAAATACTTGCTTGGATTTGAATACCAAATTCAAGACACTAAATTTCTAACAACATCCCAAATAGTTAATATAGCATACAAAAAATTCAAATATATTCCAAAAATAATTCTTACAAAGCAGAAACAATTCTTGCAAAATACAAAAAGTTGTAAGAAAATCAAAAATTGTTCTTAAACAACAAAAACTATTCTTAAAAATAGAAAAAGTCCTTTACACAAATCCAAAATAGTTCTAACAGAGTTAAGAATATCTTCTGCAAAATATGAAATACGCGTCACAAAGCATGGAAATTCTAACAGCACAGAAAGTATTTATTACAGGATACAAAAAGTTCAAACAAAATCCGACAATAATTCTTAAAAACAAAAATTATTCTTACAAAATACAAAAATATTATAGACAAATCCAAAATAGTACTAACAGAATAAAAATTAGTTGTTGCAAAATTCGAAATACTTGTTACAAAACAACAAGATTTCTAACAACATCAAAAATAGTTCTTACAGAATATAAAAAGTTCAAACAAAATCTAAATTGTTCTTACGAAACGGAAATAATTCTTAAAAAATATAAAAAGTTCTAAGAAAACCAAATTATTTATTACAAAACAATAAATTATTCTTAAAAAATTAAAAACAGTTAACACAAATCCAAAATATTTCTAACATAATAAAAATACTTGGTGCAAAGTACAAAATACTTGCTTCAAAACATTAAATTTCTAACAACATCCCAAATAGTTCCTATAGCATACAAAAATTCAAAAATATTCCAAAAATAATTCTTACAAAACAGAAACAATTCTTGCAAAATACGAAAAAGTTGTAAGAAAATCCAAAATAGTTCTTAAACAACTAAAATTATTAAAAGTTCTAACACAATAAAAAATAGCTACTGCAAAATATGAAACACTTGTCACAAAACGCGAAAATTATAACGACATCGAAAATAATTCTTACAGAATACAAAAAGTTCAAACAAAATTCAAAAACGGTTTTTAAAAAACAACAATTATTCTTAAAAAATACAAAAACACTTTACACAAATCCCAAATAGCTTTAAGAGAATAAAAGTTTTTGGCCTTAAAATACAAAATACTTGTTACAAAATACAAAAAATTCTAATCACAAGCAAAGTATTTCTAACATAAAACATAAAGTTCAAAATAAATCAAATATAGTTCTAATAGAATAAAAAAAAGAGCTACTGCAAAATACAAAATACTAGTTGCTGCAAAACAATATATTTTGTTTTGTGACACAACACAAAAATTCTAACAACATTAATATAGTTCTTACAGAATAAAAAATACTTGGTTCAAAATACCAAATACTTGCTTCAAGACGCTAAATTTCTAACAACATCCCAAATAGTTTTTATAGTATACAAAAATTCAAACTTATTCCAAAAATAATTCTTAAAAAGCAGAAAAAATTCTTGCAAAATACAAAAAGTTGTAAGAAAGTCGAAAATAGTTCTTAAACAACAAAAACTATTCTTGAAAATAGAAAAAATCATTTACACAAATCAAAAATGCTTCTAACAGAATTAAAAATAGCTTCTGCAAAATATGAAATACTTGTTACAAAGTACGAAAATTCTAACAAAACCGAAAGTAGTTCTTACAGAATACAAAAAGTTCAAACAAAATCCAAAAATAGTTCTTACGAAACAAAAATCATTCTTACGAAATACAAAATTTTTTTTGACAAACCCAAAATAGTAATAACAGAATAAAAAATAGTTGTTGCAAAATTCAAAATACTTGTTACAAAACAAAATGATTTATAACAACATGAAATATAGTTCTTACAGAATATAATACGTTTAAATGAAATCTAAATTGTTCTTACGAAACAGAAATAATTCTTAAAAAATATAAAAAGTTCTAAGAAATCCAAAATAGTTCTTACAAAACAAAAATTATTCATAGTAAATACAAAAAATACTTTACACAAATCCACAATAGTTTTAACAGAATAAAAAATACTTGGTCCAAAATACCAAATACTTGCTCCAAGACACTAAATTTCTAACAACGTCCCAGAACAGGGTGCCTTAAAAAAATGTACTCATACTTAGAATAACGTGAAATTCTTTATTTATTAACATACAGTGAAATGAAATAGCTTCGAATATAGAAGACAAATGTGATTAAGGAATAATGTTCGCAAATGTTCGAATTGAGGGCAATTATTGTCCGGACAATACAGATAAGGTGCACCAAGGGATTCGCAAACATCACGAAACAGGTCATTAGGAATATCGCGACATTGTCAATTTCCATTTTCAAAGCTTCATTTGTTCTTGGTTTGGTGCGATAAACTTCGTCTTTGAGATATCCTCACAGAAAGAAGTCCAAGGGCGTGAGGTCCACCATCTTGCTGAAAGTAAATTTCGCCGTTATCACCAGACATCTCAGGAATTTGTGGACCAACAAACTCCTGAAGCAAGTTAAGGTAGCTCTCATCAGTAACCGCTCCATTAATAAAAAATGGCCCTATGATGCCCAGTGCAGATATCCCACACCACACTGTTACTCCTGGCAAGTAGAAATGGTGTTTAAGTGTTACATGAGGATTTGCAGGAGCCCAGTACGTGCAATTATGGCGATTAATGGTGCCATTTAATTTAAAGGTTGCCTCATCGCTCCAAACAATTTTGTGTGGAAACCCTGCACATTTTGCCAGGTACCATTCACAGAATTCAACTCGCCGGTCAGGAACGTCTTTGTTTAGGGCATGAATTGGTGTTGGAAAGTGACAGTTCCAGTGCAGACGCTTGAACAGCGTCCTTAATCACATTAATAAATCACGTCTTAATGAACATGATTCCTAATCATATGTGTCTTCTATATTTAAAGCTATTCCATTTTGCTGTATATTCATAAACAAAGGATTTCTCGTTATTCTAAGTGTGAGTACATTTTTTTTTAGACACCCTGTAGTTATTATAGCATACAAAATTCAAACATGCTCCAAAAATAATTCTTACAAAGCAGAAACAATTCTTGCGAAATACAAAAAGTTGTAGGAAAATCGAAAATAGTTCTTACACAACAAAGACTATTCTTAAAAATAGAAAAAATCCTTTACACAAATCCAAAATAGTCCTAATAGAATTAAGAATAGCTTCTGCAAAATATGAAATACTTGTCACAAAGCACGAAAATTCTAACAACACCGAAAGTAGTTCTTACAGAATACAAAAGGTTCTAACAAAACCCGAAAATAGTTCTTAAAAAAAAACAAAAATTATTCTTACAAAATACAACAATATTTTAGACAAATCCAAAATAGTACTAACAGAATAAAAAATAGTTGTTGCAAAATTCAAAATACTTGTTGCAAAACAAAAAGATTTCTAACAACATCAAAAATAGTTCTTACAGAATATAAAAAGTTCAAACAAAATCTAAATTGTTTTTACGAAACCGAAATAATTCTTAAAAAATTAAAAAATTTCTAAGAAATCCAAAATATTTCTTACAAAACAATAAATTATTCTTAAAAAATACAAAAATACTTATCACAAATCCGAAATAGTTCTAACAGAGTAAAAAATACTTGTCGATTAAAATATTCAAATCAAGAAAATAAAAAAATACAGATGAAAAGATATTGAAAGAGATCAAATATTTTGCTAAAAGTAAGGAATGATGTTAAAAATTATGTGTCATCTAAAATACAGAGAGGGGGGTGCCTTCTGTTTAGAATGTACTATCTCTATGTTTTAAGTTTTAATTTTACAGGGGTACATCTATAAAACCATTTCAAAATGACCCCCCAACTATAATAAACTATGTACTGTCAATGACCAGCCATAGATTGCTACGAGGACAGCTGCATAATAAATTCTGGACCTGATGTAAATTGGAACTTGTTTGGTGGAATCGGAACGGTGGTATCAGGGAGCAGAAGTGGCGCAACCGAAACTAAGAGGACCAGAATCACTGAAACTGGGATTGGGACTGGAACCTGGGTTGGTGCTAGCAGATTCAGACCTGGAATCACTTTAAGTGGAGCCAAATACGGGGGAGTGGATTCGGGTATCATTTTATTACAAAAAATATTTTAAAATACCGTGGGGAGTGTAACATGATTGGTTGTAAAAACACAAATCAATTGACTAAACAGCAAATAACATGGGGCTTCTTATACATGCAAGCAAACACCCAGGAAAGCCCTATACACGCAAGCAAATAACTTTGGGAATTCCTATACATGCAAGCAAATAACATGGGAATTCCTATACACGCAAGCACATAACATGAGAATTCCTATACAAGCAAGCAAATAACATTGGAATTCCTATACATGCAAGCAAATAACATAGGAATTCCTATACACGCAATCAAATAACATTGGAATTCCTATTCATGCAAGCAAATAACATGGGAATTCATATACACGCAAGCAAATAACATGGGAATTCCTATACATGCAAGCAAATAAAATGGGACATCCTATACAAGCAAGCAAATAACATAGGAATTCCTATACATGCAAGCAAATAACAAGGGAATATCTATACCTGCAAGCAAATAACATGGGAATTCCTATACACGCAAGCAAATAACATGACCATTTCTTTTATTCAAATCCCAACCACAAATCAAGTTATCGTATATTGAACAACCTCTGATTGGCTCATAAAAAATGCCCACGTCAAACGACACATTCATTGTGCAATTCTTATCAAAAACAAAAAAGCTTTATACCCCTTTTTTCCAATGAGAGTTAGCTTTAGCAATGACACGCTCCTAACAAACTATTCTTGACTAAAGGCAATTGTCCAAAAAATCAATCACACAAGGACCGGTATTGCGTACTCGTTCCTCTTTGAAAGATGTATTGACCTCTAGATTAGAATTACCTACCAGAAAAAACGGAAGGTCATTGTAATAGGCAAATGACCCTGGTAACCCAATTACTTGAAAACCTACACACATATCTATGCCTCAGGCGTAGGTTTGCGTGTATGGTTGAAACTAATTGGGCGCTTACTACTTGCATATTCAATTTAAGTTTCACTCGTTTTAAGATTTATTTATTCATTTACATTAACATATATTGTATGTTTATTCGCATTGATTGTTATTTAATTTCTGTTCGTTTTAAGTTTCATTTATACTTTAATAGCAAAATATTTGTTTTCGTTTTAAGCTTGATTTTCATATTCAATCTAAGCATTATTGGCTTTAAGATCTATTTAGTCATTTATATCATTACTTGTTGTATGTTTTTTGCTATGATTAGTTATTTAATTTTTGTTTGTTTTGGGTTTCATTTATTCTTTAATAGTAATTTATGGTCGTTTTGAGTTTGAATAATAACAGGTATTTGTATCTCCTGAGCTTAAGTTTAAAATTTCGTTTAATTTTATTTGAAAAAATTATTTTTAGTAAAGTTTTCTTTTAATGATTTCTTGTTTTTTTTTGAGTTAAAGCATTATCAAGCTTTTATGGCCTTGGGGGGGCTGCATACTCTACGATTATTCTTTACTAAAAAACGTGGAACTAAAACTTTCAATTTAAATCGAATGAGGCTTTTTTCAAAGTCTATACGATTACCTCTTTGATAAAAACCTTATATATGAACAATAGACAGCTTGCATAACTGGTGGACAGTGATTGACAACAATGACTGGATTGAAAAAATAGCTCCAATAAGGGGGTTTAGACCATTTCACTTGATGACACAAAGGGATCACGACTGTTTGGAATTGACCTTAATAGGAATTTGTGTGCCAAAGCAATTTTGCAGCTATCACAGAGTATGTATTTTAACCTTATAGTTGGATAATTATAATAGATTTCCTATGAGTTCTTCCCATACAAAACCCCTTCCTATAAGTTATAAACCCCTCTTAACAAGTTATGCCCCAGGGCACTACATACAACGCCTACCCCCAGGCCCTGGTGGGCTTTGTCTACACCGGAGATTTTTGTTATCAGATTTTTGAACCATTTTAACAAAATGTCTGTCTAAAAATTTATATCTTATGCATTTAGGGCGTGAAGGAGGGAGAGGGACTTGTTGCCCTTCAATCTGTTTTGACTCTGAAAAAGTGAACAAGAACTTTCAATTTTCAATCATATGAGCCCTCTTTATAGTTTATACGAGCATCCCTTCCATAAGATATAATATGAAGGATTCGGAGAATCCTTAAATTACAACCCTTGCACTGAGGGCTTTGGGGGAGTTGTAATCCTCAAAGACCTAATTTCCAGAACTTAAAACTACGTTTAATAAAATGGCTGTCTTAAAATTTTTATTGGATGCGTTTGGGGAAAAGGTGGGCGTGAAAGAGGAGTTAGTTGCCCTCAAATCACTTTCGACTATTTAGAAGGGCACTAGCCTTTAGAATTTCCAATCGAATGAGCCTTTTTTGAAGTTTCTACGACACCGCCTTAAATAAAAAGCCTTATATGCCCCTAGGGCATAACTTAAAACCCTTGCCCTGATGGTTGTGGGGGATTTTCCTCCTCAAAATCATATTTTCTATCTGGAAATCAACTACGCTGAACAAAATGGCTATCTCAAAATTTTGATTGAATGTGTTTGGGGGAATGATGGGCGTAGTGGGGGGGGGCTAGTTGCCCCCCAATCACTTTCGACTATTAAAAAGGGCACTAGCCCTTTGAAATTCCAATTGAATTTGCCTGTTTTGAAGTTTCTACTACAACGCCTTCTATAAAAACCTTATATGCACCATGGCATAACTTAAAACTCTTGCCCTGAGGGTTGTGGAGGAGTGTCCTCCTCAAAAACATATTTTCTATCTGGAAATCAACTACTCTGAAAAAAATGGCTATCTCAAAAGTTTGATTGGATGTGTTTGGGGAAATGATTGGCGTGAGGGGGGGCTAGTTGCCCTCCAATCACTTTCGACTATTAAAAAGGGCACTAGCCCTTTAACTTCCAATCGAATGAGCCTGTTTTGAAATTTCTACGACAACGCCTTCTATAAAACCTTAAATGCCCCCAGGGCATAACTTAAAACCCTTGCCCTGAGGGTTGTGGGGGAGTGTCCTCCTCAAAAATATATTTTCAATCTGGAAATCAACTACGCTGAACTAAAATGGGTTTCTAAACATTTTGATTGGATGTGTTTGGGAAAATAATGGGCATAGGGGGGGGGGGGGCTAGTTCCCCACCAATAACTTTCTACTATTAAAAAGGGCACTAACCCTTTGAATTTACAATGGACTGAGCTTTTCTTGAAGTTTATATGACAATGACTTCTATAAAATACTTATATGCCCTCATGATATAAAGTAAAACCACTTCCATGAGGGTTGTGGGGGATTATCCTCCTCAAAAACATGTTTTATATCTGAGAATCAACTACGCTGTACAAAATGTCTATCTATAAATTTTTATTCGATGTGTTTGGGGTACTGAGGGGCGTGTGGGGGGGGGGCTAGTTTCCCTCAATTCACTTTTATCTATTAAAAAGGGCACTAGCCCTTTGAATTTACAATTGAATGAGCCAGTTTTGAAGTTTCTACGACAACACCTTCTATAAATACCTTATATGCCCCGAGGGCATAACTTAAAACTCTTGCCCTGAGGGTTGTGGGGGGAGTGTCCTCCTCAAAAACATATTTTCTATCTGGTAATCAACTACACTGAACAAAATGGCTATCTCAAAATTTTGATTGGATGGGTTTGGGGGAATAATGGGCGTTGGGGGGGCTAGTTGCCCTCTAATCACTTTCGTCTATTAAAAAGGGCAATAGCCCTTTAATTTCCAATCGAATGAGCCTTTTTTGAAGTTTCTACGACAACACCTTCTATAAAAACCGTATATGCCCCCAGGGCATAACTTAAAACCCTTGCCATGAGGGTTGTGGGGGAGTGTCCTCCTCAAAAATATATTTTCAAACTAGAAATCAACTACGCTGAACATAAATGACTATCTCAAAATTTTTATTGGATGTGTTTGGGGGAATGATGGGCGTAGGGAGGGGGGTTAGTTGACCTCCAATCACTTTTGACTATTAAAAAGGGCACTATCCCTTTGAATTTCCAATCAAATGAGCCTGTTTTGAAGTTTCTATGACAACGCCTTCAATAAAAACCTTATTTGCCCCCGGGGCATAACTTAAAACCCTTGCCCTGAGGGTTGTGGGGGATTGTCCTCCTCCAAAACATGTTTTCTATCTGAAAATCAACTACGCTGAACAAAATGACTATCTCAAAATTTTGATTGGATGTGTTTGGGGGAATGATGGGCGTGGGGAGGGGGGGTGGGGGCTAGTTGCCCTCCAATCACTTTCGACTATTAAAAAGGGCATTATCCCTTTGAATTTCCAATCGAATGAGCCTTTTTTGAAGTTTCTACGACAACGCCTTCTATAAAAACCTTATATGTCCCCAGGCCATATCTTAAAACCCTTGCCCTGAAAGTTCTGGGGGAGTGTCCTCCTCAAAATCATATTTTCTATCTGGAAATCAACTACGCTGAACAAAATGGCTATCTCAAAATTTTAATGGGATCTGTTCGGGGAACTGATGGGCGTGGGGGGGGGGGGCTAGTTGCACTCCAGTCACTTTCGACTATTAAAAAGGGCACTAGCCCTTTAATTTCCAATCGAATGAGCCTGTTTTGAAGTTTCTACGACAACTCCTTCTATAAAAATCTTATATGCCCCAGGGCATAACTTAAAACCCTTGCCCTGAGGGTTGTGGGGGAGTGTCCTCCTCAAAAATATGTTTTCTATCTGGAAATCAACTACATTGAACAAAATGGCTATCTAAAAATTTTGATTGGATGTGTTGGGGGAACTGATGGGCGGGGGGGGGAGGGGGCTAGTTACACTTAAATCCCTTTCGATTATTAAAAAGGGCACTAGCCCTTTAATTTCCAATCGAATGAGCGTGTTTTGAAGTTTCTACGACAACGCCTTCTATATATGCCCCGAGGGCATAACTTAAAACCCTTGCCCTGAGTGGTGTGGGGGAGTATCCTCCTCAAAAATATATTTTCTATTTGGAAATCAACTACGCTTAAAAAAATGGCTATAGAATAATTTTGATTGGATGTGTTTGGAGGAAGGATGGGCGTGGAGGGGGGGGCGAGTTGCCCTCCAATCATTTTTGACTATTAAAAAGGGCACTAGCCCTTTAATTTCCAATCGAATGAGCCTGTTTTGAAGTTTCTACGACAATACCTTCTATAAAAACCTTATGCCCCCAGGGCATAGCTTAAAACCCTTGCCCTGAGGGCTGTGGGGGAGTGTTCTCCTCAAAAATATATTTTCAATCTGAAAATCAACTACGCTGAACAAAAATGGCTATCTCAAAATTTTGATTGGATGTGTTTGGGGGAATGATGGGCGTAGGGGGGGGGGGGGCTAGTTGCCCTCCAAACACTTTTGACTATTAAAAAGGGCACTATCTCTTTGAATTTCCAATGGAATGAGCCTTTCTTGAAGTTTCTATGACAACGCCTTCAATAAAAACCTTATATGCCCCCAGGGCATAACTTAAAACCCTTGCCCTGATGGTTGTGGGGGATTGTCCTCCTCAAAAACATGATTTCTATGTAGAAATCAACAACGCTGAACAAAATGGTTATCTGAAAAATTTGATTGGATGTGTTTGGGGAACTGATGGGCGTGTGGGGGGGGGGGGGCTAGTTGCCCACCAAACACTTTCGACTATTAAAAATGGCACTAGCCCTTTGCATTTCCAATTGAATGTGCCTGTTTTGAAGTTTCTACTACAACACCTTCTATAAATACCTTATATTTCCCAAGGGCATAACTTAAGACTCTTGCCCTGAGGGTTGTGGGGGAGTGTCCCCCTCAAAAACATATTTTTATCTGGAAATCAACTGCACTGAACAAAATGGCTATCTCAAAAGTTTGATTGGATGTGTTTGGGGAAATGATGGGCGTGGGGGGGCTAGTTGCCCTCCAATCACTTTCGACTATTAAAAAGGGCACTAGCCCTTTAATTACCAATCGAATGATTCTGTTTTGAAGTTTCTACGAAAACGCCTTCTATAAAAACCTTATATGCCCCCAGGGCATAACTTAAAACCCTTGCCCTGAGGGTTGTGGGGGAGTGTCCTCCTCAAAAATATATTTTCAAACTAGAAATCAACTACGCTGAACATAAATGACTATCTCAAAATTTTTATTGGATGTGTTTGGGGGAATGATGGGCATAGGGAGGGGGGTTAGTTGCCCTCCAATCACTTTTGACTATTAAAAAGGGCACTATCCCTTTGAATTCCCAATCAAATGAGCCTGTTTTGAAGTTTCTATGACAACGCCTTCAATAAAAACCTTATTTGCCCCCAGGGCATAACTTAAAACCCTGGCCCTGAGGGTTGTGGGGGATTGTCCTCCTCCAAAACATGTTTTCTATCTGAAAATCAACTACGCTGAACAAAATGGCTATCTCAAAATTTTGATTGGATGTGTTTGGGGGAATGATGGGGGGGGGGGGGGGGAGGGGGAGCTAGTTACCCTCCAACCACTTTCGACAATTAAAAAGGGCACTATCTCTTTGAATTTTCAATCGAATGAGCCTTTTTTGAAGTTTCTACGACAACGTCTTCTATAAAAACCTTATATGCCCCCAGGGAATAATTTTCAACCCTTGCCCTGAGGGCTCTGGAAGAATGTCCTCCTCAAAAACGTATTTTCTATCTGGAAATCAACTACGCTGAACGAAATTGATATCTCGAAATTTTTATTGGATGTGTTTGGGGAAATGATGGGCGTGGGGGGGGGGCTAATTGCACTCCAATCACTCGACTATTAATAGGGGCACGAGCCCTTTAATTTCACATCGAATGAGCCTGTTTTGAAGGTTATACGACAACACCGTCTATAAAAATCTTATATGCCTCCAGGGCATAACTTAAAACCCTTGCCCTCAAGGCTGTGGGGGAGTGTCCTCCTCAAAAATATGTTTTCTCTCTGGAAATCAACTACGCTGAACAACATAGATGTCTGAAAATTTTGATTGGATGTTTTTGGGTAAATGTTGGGCGTGGGGGGGAGGGGGCTAGTTACACTTAAATCACTTTCGATTATTAAAAAGGGTACTAGCGCTTTGAATTTCCAATCGAATGAGCGTGTTTTGAAGTTTCTACGACAACGCCTTCTTATGCCCCCAGGGCATAACTTAAAAACTCTTTCCCTGAGGGTTTTGGGGGAGTATCCTCCTCAAAAACATTTTTTCTATCTGGAAATCAACTACGCTGAACAAAATGGCTATCTCAAAATTTTGATTGGATGTGTTTGGGGGATTGATGGGCGTGGGGGGGGGGGCTAGTTGGCCTCCAATCATTTTTGACTATTAAAAAGGGCACTAGCCCTTTGATTTCCAATCGAATGAGCCCGTTTTGAAGTTTCTACGACAATACCTTCTATAAAAACCTTATGCCCCCAGGGCATAGCTTAAAACCCTTGCCCTGAGGGTTGTGGGGGAGTGTCCTCCTCAAAAATATATTTTCTATCTGGAAATCAACTACGCTGAACAAAATGGCTATCTAAAAATTTTTATTAGATGTGTTTGAGGAAATGATGGGCGTGGGGGGAAGGGGGGCTAGTTACACTCCAATCACTTGCGACTATTAAAAAGGGCACTAGCTCTTTAATTTCGAACCAAATGAGCCTGTTTTGAAGTTTTTACGACAACGCCTTCTATAAAAACCTTAAATGCCCCCAGAGCATAACTTAAAACCCTTGCCCTATGGGTTGTGGGGGAGTATCCTGCTCAAAAATATATTTTCTATCTGGAAATCAACTACGCTGAACAAAATGGCTATCTCAAAATTTTGATTGGATGTGTTTGGGGAAATGATGGGCGTGGGGGGGGGGGGGTGGCTAGTTGCACTCCAATCACTTTCAACTATTAAAAAGGGCACTAGCCCTTTAATTTCCAATCGAATGAGCCTGTTTTGAAGTTTCTACGACAACGCCTTCTATAAAAACCTTATATGCCCCCATGGCAAAACTTAAAACCCTTGCCCTGATGGTTGTGGGGGACTTTCCTCCCCAAAAATATATTTTCTATCTGGAAATCAACTAAGCTGAACAAAATGGCTATCTCAAAATTTTGATTGGATGTGTTTGGGGGAATAATGGGCGTGGAGGGGGGGGGGGGCTAGTTGCCGTCCAATCACCTTCGACTATTAAAAAGGGCACTAGCTTTTTGAATTTCCAATCGAATTAGCCTTTTTTGAAGTTTCTAAGACAAAACCTTCTATAAAAACCTTATATGCCGCCAAGGCATAGCTTAAAACCCTTGCCCTGAGGCTTGTGGGGAAGTATTCTCCTAAAAAATATATTTTCTATGTGTAAATGAACTACGCTGAACAAACTGGCTATCTCACAATTTTGATTTGATGTTTTTGGGGGACTGATGGGCGTGGGGGAGGGGGAAATAGTTGCCCACCAATCCTTTTCGAATATTAAAAAGGGAACTAGAACTGTCAATTTCCAATCGAATGAGGCCCCTTTGAAGTTTCTACGACTACCCCTTCCGTATGAAGTGCCTCTGGGAGAAAAAAATAATAATAATAATAAAACATTGGAGCCGTATGGCCTTTACTATAGGCAACGCTACAGCGTTGCCTCTGAAAAAGGTCGTCTTTTTTTCCAAGAGGCACTTCATATGGAAGGGGATCGTCGTAGAAACTTCTAAGGGGGCTCATTCGATTGGAATCCAGAGTTCTAGTGCCCTTTTTAATATTCAAAAATGATTGGAGGGCAACTAGCCCCCTACCCCCCCCCACGCCCATCATTCCCCCAAACCCATCCAATCAAAATTTTGAGATAGCCATTTTGTTCAGCGTAGTTGATTTCCAGATAGAAAATATATTTTTGAGGAGGATACTCCCCCAAAACCCTCAGGACAAGGGTTTTAAGTTATGGCCTGGGGGCATATAAGGTTTTAATAGAAGGCGTTGTCGTAAAAACTTCAAAACAGGCTCATTCGATTGGAAATTAAAGAGCTAGTGCCCTTTTTAATAGTCGAAAGTGATTGGAGTTTAACTCGCCCCCCCCCCCCCCGCCCATCATTTCCCCAAACACATAAAATCAAAATTTTCAGATAGCCATTTTGTTCAGCGTAGTTGATTTCCAAATAGAAAATATGTTTTTGAGGAGGACACTCCCCCAGAACCTTCAGGGCAAGGGTTTTAAGATATGCCCTGGGGACATATAAGGATTTTATAGAAGGCGTTGTCGTAGAAACTTCAAAAAAGGCTCATTCGATTGGAAATTCAAAGGGATAGTGCCCATTTTTAATAGTCAAAAATGATTGGAGGGCGACTAGCCCCCCCCCCCACGCCCATCATTCCCCCAAACACATCCAATCAAAATTTTGTGATAGCCCTTTGGTTCAGCGTAGTTCATTTTCACATAGAAAAAATGTTTTTGATGAAGACAATCCACCAAAACCCTCAGGGCCAGGGTTTTAAGTTATGCCCTGGGGGCATATAAGTTTTTTATAGAGGGTGTTGTCATAGAAACTTCAAAACAGGCTCATTCGATTGGTAATTAAAGGGCTAGTGCCCTTTTTAATAGTCAAAAATGATTGGAGGCCAACTAGCCCCCCCCCCACGCCCATCATTCCCCCAAACACATCCAATCAATATTTAGAGATAGCCATTTTGTTCAGTGTAGTTGATTTCCAAATAGAAAATATATTTTTGAGGAGGATACTCCCCTACAACACTCAGGGCAAGGGTTTTAAGTTATACCCTGGGAGCTTATATAGAAGGCGTTGTCGTAGAAACTTCAAAACAGGCTCATTCGATTGGAAATTAAAGGGCTAGTGCCCCTTTTAATAGTCGAGTGATTGGAGTGCCATTAGCCCCCCCCCACACCCATCATTTCCAAAAACACATCCAATCAAAATTTTGAGATAGCCATGTTGTTCAGCGTTGTTGATTTTCAGATAGAAAATATGTTTTTGAGGAGGACACCAGAACCTTCAGGGCAAGGGTTTTAAGATATGCCCTGGGGGCATATAAGGTTTTTTATAGAAGGCGTTGTCGTAGAAACTTAAAAACAGGCTCATTCGATTGGAAATTAAAGGGCTAGTGCCCTTTTCAATAGTCGAAAGTGATTGGAGTGCAACTAGCCCCTCCCAGGCCAATCATTTCCCCAAACACATCCAATCAAAATTTTCAGATAACCATTTTGTTCAGCGTAGTTGATTTCCAGAGAGAAAACATATTTTAGAGGAAGACACTCCCCCACAACCCTCAGGGCAAGGGTTTTAAGTTATGACCTGGGGCCTATAAGATTTTTATAGAAGGCGTTGTCGTAGAAACTTCAAAAAAGTCTCATTCGATGTGAAATTAAAGGGTTAGTGCCATTTTTAATAGTCGAGTGATTGTAGTGCAATTAGCCCCCCCCCCCACCCCTCATTTCCCCAAACACATACCAACAAAATTTTGAGATAGCCATTTTGTTCAGCGTAGTTGATTTCCAGATAGAATATATCTTTTTGTGGAGGACACTCCCCCAGAACCTTCAGGGCAAGGGTATTAAGATATGCCCTGGGGGCATATAAGGTTTTTATAGAAGGCGTTGTCGTAGACACTTCAAAACAGGCTCATTAGATTGTAATTTAAAGGGCTAGTGCCCTTTTTAATAGTCGAAAGTGATTGGAGGGCAACTAGCCCCCGCCCACGCCCATCATTTCCCCAAACACATCCAATCAAACTTTTGATATAGCCATTTTGTTCAGTGTATCTGATTTCCAGATAGAAAATATGTTTTTGAGGAGGACACTCCCCCACAACCCTCAGGGCAAGAGTTTTAAGCTATGCCCTGGGGGCATATAAGGTTTTTATAGAACGTGTCGTCGTAGAAACTTCAAAACAGGCACATTCAATTGGAAATTCAAAGGGCTAGTGCCCTTTTTAATACTCTAAAATGTTTGGAGGGCAACTAGCCCCCCCCCCCCCACGCCCATGATTCCCCCAAACACATCCAATCAAAACTTTTAAATAACCATTTTGTTCAGCGTAGTTGATTTCCAGATAGAAAATATATTTTTGAGGAGGGCAATCCCCCACAACCCTATAATTGATGGGTTTTCAGTTATGCCCTGGGGGCATATAAGGGTTTTATAGAAGTCGGTGTCGTAGAAACTTCAATAAAGGCTCATTCGATTGGAAATTCCGAGGCCTAGGGCTCTTTGTAATATTCGAAAGTGATTTGAAGGCAACTAACCCCCCTCTCACGCCCACCTTTTCCCCAAACACATCCAATCACAATTTCAAGACAGCCATTTTATTAAATGTAGTTTTAAGTTCTGGAAATTATGTCTTTGAGGATTACAACTCCCCCAAAGCCCTCAGAACAAGGGTTTTAATTTAAGGATTCTCCGAATCCTTCATATTATTTCTTATGGAAGGGATGCTCGTATAAACTTTAGAGAGGGCTCACTTGATTGAAAATTGAAAGTTCTTGTTCACTTTTTAAGAGTCAAAAGAGATTGAAGGGCAACTAGCCCCTCTCCCTCCTCCACGACCCAAATGCATCAGATAAAAATTTTGAGATAGACATTTTGTTAAAACATTTCAAAGTTCTGAAAAGAAAAAACTCTGGTGTCAACACAGCCTACCCGGGCCCGGGGGTAGATGTTGTAAGTTATGCCCTGGGGCAAAACTTATTAAGGGGGGCTTATAACTCATGAGAAGGGGTGTTTTAAGGCAACAACACATAAGAAATTTATTATAATTATCCAATTATACGGTGAAAAAACATATTCCGATATAGATGCAAAATTGCTTTGGTACACAAATTCCTATTAAGGTCAATTCCAAACAGTCGTGATCCCTTTGTGTCAGCAAGTGAAATGGTCTACACACCCTAATCGGAGCTATTTTTTTAATCAATTCATTTTTGTCAATCGCTGTCCACAAGTTATGCAAGCTGTCTATTGTTCATATATAAGGTTTTTATCAAAGAGGTAATCGTATAGACTTTGAAAAAAGCCTCATTCGATTTAACTTGAAAGTTGTAGATCCGTTTTTTAAAGTCAAAAATAATCGGACAGCAAGCAACCCCCCCCCATGCCAAAAAAAACTTGAAACTTTTTGCAATCAAAAACGAACAAAAATTAATTAAAAAAAACATTCAGAAAAAGAAGCTCGCCAAAGAAAAGTAACGACCATTTTAAACTCCAGTAACTCAGACACAAATACCTGCTAAGTCTCAGCTTCATAATAGCCAAGAATTTCTATTAAAGAATAATTGAAACCCAAGACGAACAGAAATCAATTATGCGATCGTAGCAAAAAAAAAACAACATGCGACGCCGTAAATGACTATATAGATCTTAAAGCGAGTAATGCTTAGTTTTGAATATGAAAATCAAGCTTAAAACGAAAAAAAATAGTTTGCTATTAAAGTGTAAATGAAACTTAAAACGAACAGAAATTAAATAAACAATCAATGAGAACAAACATACAATATAAATTAATGTAAATGAATAAATAAATCTTAAAACGAGTGAAACTTAAATTGAATATGCAAATCAAGTTTGAATCGAATAAAAATAACTAGAAACAAGAGTTTGGGTATCTTATCACTGCAGAAGCCTAAAATCTACTCTGTCATTGGCGCTTTACTGAAAACGAATTAAATTAGAAATGTTTTCTTTTGTACTTAATATTGAAAATAAATATTAAAATTACAGTAAAATTTTGAACTGATGAGCTTTTAGCAATTAATATACTTATGCATCAAATATTCAGTTTAATTTATTAGTTCTATTCAATATTGGTCAAGACAAATATAGTTTCACTAAAAGCAAAATTTGGATACTGCCCCCTTCTTTAACTGTAAAAACCTAAAGCATTCTGCGTCATTGGTGCTTCACTGAAAACGAATTAATCATATATTAGAAATTTATTCTTTTCCAGTTCTTAAAGTATTGAAAATGAAAATAAAAATTACAGTGAAAAAAAATCTTGAACTGATGGATCTTTCAACAATTAATATCATTATATATCTAATATTCAATTTGATTTTGTTTATATTTTCCAAGACTGTTCAAGACTCATATAGTTTTGCCATTTTTTTTTAACTGCATTTCGATTTGAGCGGAGAGCTGCACCTCAAACTTTGTGGAACATGCATTTTCTTGCATGTAACACCAAAATAAAATAAATGTCAAGTTTCGGAGTGTTCCACCACTCGCAAGCAAGTGCCATTGGTATTTTGAATCCGCATGGTCAACTTAGGGGTAGAGGGTAGGCTAATTCTCGTAGCAGCCCCATTCCGTCGTGTTATGGTTCACATTTTCAACACCTGGCGTCCAGACTATCATATAATCTACCAAGCATACAACTACCACAAATCAGTATCAATAAATAAATGAAACCCAAAACGAACAAAAATTAAAATAAATATTAGAGTCAAACTCAAAATGAGCATAAATTAATGTGAGTAGGGTTCAAAACCCCTATGCTTTCTAGAAGCCAGAATATAATTTGTACTTTACTGAAAAAAATTCAAATGAGTTTAATGAAAAAAAATTTGCATTGTCAATTTAATATACATATGCTGATATTTATTCCCTAGATCTTAATTAATTTTTGATTTCTTAAAGTTACAAAAGGGAAAATATTTCAAAGATTTGTTTTCAGTAAAGCGCCAATGACGCAGTAGGTTTTAGGCTTCTGCAGTGATACGATACCCAAACTCTTGTTTGTAGCTATTTTTATTCGATTCAAACTTGATTTGTATATTAAATTTAAGTTTCACTCGTTTTAAGATTTATTTACTCATTTACATTAATATATATTGTATGTTTGTTCGCATTGATTGTTTATTTAATTTCTGTTCGTTTTAAGTTTCATTTATGCTTCAATAGCAACATATTCTTTTTCTTTTTAAGCTTGATTTTGATATTCAATCGAAGGATTACTTGGTTTAAGATCTATTTATTCATCTTTATTTTTACTAGTTATATGTTTTTGGCTATGATTTTTTGCTTAATTTCTTTTCTTTTTGGGTTTCATTTATTCCTTAATAGTAATTTCTAGTTGTTTTGAGTTTAAATTTTATAAGGTATTTTTATCTCCTGAGCTTAATTTTAAAATGGCCTTTGCTTTTCTCGGAAAAACTTATTTTTCGGAAAGTTTTTTTTTAATTAATGACGGATAAAAAACCATGGTAGTAACTTCAGCATGTCTTTTATGAGATGACAATTTACTAATAAAAGAAGACGTCAGTGCAGCATTCATGTCATACTATATGTAAGGGAGCAGTTTTTCAAGATGAGAGAAAAGAGCTAAAAACCTCCTGTTGATCCATTGATTATCTTAGAGGTCACAATTCATGGCATTTTGATCTACTACTACTACTGCTAAAAACTCACCGCAGCACCAAAGTTTTTTTTTAATTAATGACGGATAAAAAACCATGGTAGTAACTTCAGCATGTCTTTTATGAGATGACAATTTACTAATAAAAGAAGACGTCAGTGCAGCATTCATGTCATACTATATGTAAGGGAGCAGTTTTTCAAGATGAGAGAAAAGAGCTAAAAACCTCCTGTTGATCCATTGATTATCTTAGAGGTCACAATTCATGGCATTTTGATCTACTACTACTACTGCTAAAAACTCACCGCAGCACCAAAGTTTTTTTTTAATTAATGACGGATAAAAAACCATGGTAGTAACTTCAGCATGTCTTTTATGAGATGACAATTTACTAATAAAAGAAGACGTCAGTGCAGCATTCATGTCATACTATATGTAAGGGAGCAGTTTTTCAAGATGAGAGAAAAGAGCTAAAAACCTCCTGTTGATCCATTGATTATCTTAGAGGTCACAATTCATGGCATTTTGATCTACTACTACTACTGCTAAAAACTCACCGCAGCACCAAAGTTTTTTTTTAATTAATGACGGATAAAAAACCATGGTAGTAACTTCAGCATGTCTTTTATGAGATGACAATTTATTAATAAATGCATATGTCAGTGCAGCATTCATGTCATACTATATGTAAGGGAGCAGCTTTTCAAGATGAGAGAAAGGAGCTAAAAACCTCCTGTTGATCCATTGATTATCTTAGAGGTCGCAATTCCTGACATTTAGATCCTCTTGAACAAAATTGGTGTTTATAGTGCACTACTACTACTACTAACATCTCACCGCAGCATCAAGCAGCCTCTTGCCAACACAGCTACGCACTCTACTCTTCCATCCTAATATATTCAAAGCCTCTTTACATGCTCCCAGTAGGTTCACATTTCGCTTAAATCTTTTTTTACAACATCTTCCCACCCCAACCGCGGAAAACCTGCTTTCTGTTTAGCACCTGATGGTTGGCTTAAAAGGAATATCTTCGGCAATCGGTCATTCTTCATGCACAGAACTTGCCCAAGCCATCTCAACCTTTCTCTTATTATAGTCTTAGAAAGCAGGATTGAACCAGACTTTTTGTACAGCCTACTGTTTGAAATACAGTCAGTCAACCGGATACCCAAAAAAAAACAGAGGCAATTTCTGAACCATATTTGACCACTGTCATTCTTGTAGCTACCAATATTCTAATCTTGGTTTGCATACTTATTTTCCTATTCTTCCAAACTTTTTTCAACTGAGAAAAAACACCCTGAGACTTGGCTATTCTACTTTTATATCTTCACTGCTTCCACCGTCTTTACTAATAATACTAACAAGGTAAAAGAAGCTGTCCACTTGATCCATCTTTTTGTTATCCAACGTAACCTTTTCATCTTCAGTTATTCGTGGCCAAGGCGACTTAGTCGCTTTAAAGAGATGTATATTTTTATCTAATATCGGAAAAAAAAATATTAAATGCAACATTTACTCTTGTTTCTTATTTTTCTCATTTCTAATTGTTCAATTTCACAATAGTTAATTTCTCTGTGAATTCTCAGTTTTTATCTTTGAAGATCAAAATGACATACTGAAATAACAAGGCTTTCGTTAAAATGGCAAGACTCAATTGTACAATCACGATGTGTAGTGCCTATTCTCAGTGTATGCATTAACAAATTAAAGCAAGTTCAAGCTATTCAAAAATTTGGTTTGACTTGGAATTATAGTGAACACTCCAATACTAACATATAAATACCTTGACAGTATCCATCAATGGTGGAATTGAAAGAAACTTCTTGTTTTGCCTTTCTATTGCTTCTCTTGCATTCATTATCAGTAAATTTAAATCCAGTAATATCCTCAGAAAGATGATTCTCCACAATTACATGTTCCTTTATATCATTAACATTCGAGATGGCAGGGGTACAAGACTTGTGGGTTTTATATTTATCTCCCTCATCAACTTCCTCCTTCAGAATTTCGAAGAGCGACTCAAATTCGTCGACGATTTATCATTTGTCCTCAAATACCTCGTGAGAGAAGGTGCAATCGAACGTCAGTTCAGCGAGACCCTTCTGGCATCCTTCTCTGAGGACTGTGAACGTTACAAGCTGATACTGAATGCAGATAAATCAATGATCCTCAGGTTTTGCCCCTTAAAACGTGATTTGGAATTTCCACAAGTCCCTTTCCCTGTTGTTCCATCTGCAAAAATCCTCGGAGTCACATTATCGATGGACTGCACATTCACCGAACACGTGGAGAAAGTTATAAAGGCTGGCAATGCATCACTTCAGACCCTAGTCCTGATGCGCAGGTTTGGCTGCGACACTCAAAGGCAAAAAATTGCTGATGTTACGTAGATGAGAACTCTACTCAAAGGCGCCGTTGCTGTATGAGGACTTTTGACCAAAGCAACGACTACCTTTGCAATGACCTTTCATCTTTGCAGAAGCGAGCAATTAACACGATCGTTGCTAAAAGACATGGTGACAACAACTAACGTTTGCAAGAACTGAACATTGAATCTCTCAGCGATAGACGATTATCACTGATTATGTCCCTCGGCAAGTCACTGCTATCTTCGCCCCATCATAGACTGATCCTCCCACCTGATGCTCCTGTTAACCAAAGAACCAGATCCCAGTCGAAGCTACAACCCCCGGTCTGCAGGACCAACCGCTACAAAAACACGTTTGTCCACTTTTTCGTAGAAGCATACAACAAGACTTAGTGTTATCTGTATTCACGTGTTAGTGTTCTTATAGTGTTATTATAGTGTTATTTGTATTTTATTTTTTTCCATATTGTTGTAAAGACGACATAAATTAGCCATGGCTGTTCGCTGTTCGATCTTAATAAACCTATGTCTATGTCTTCCATCCTAATATATTCAAAGCCTCTTTACATCCTCCCAGTAAGTTCACATTTCCCTTAAATCTTTCTTTACAACATCTTCCCACCCCAACCGCGAAAAACCTGCTTTCTGTTTAGCACCAGATGGTTGGCTGAAAAGGAATATCTTCGGCAATCTGTCATCCTTCATGCACAGAACTTGCCTTAGCCATCTCAACCATTCTCTTATTATAGCCCTAGAAAGCGGTATTGAACCAGACTTTTTGTACAACCTACTGTTTGAAATACGGTCAGTCAACCGGATACCCAAAAAAAACCGGAGGCAATTTCTGAACCATATTTGACCACTGTCATTCTTGTAGCTACCAATATTCTAATCTTGGTTTGCATACTTATTTTCCTATTCTTCCAAACTTTTTTCAACTGTGAAAAAAACACCCTGAGACTTGAGCTATTCTACTTTTACATCTTCACTGCTTCCACCGTCTTTACTAATAAGACTATCTAGGTAAAAGAAGCTGTCCACTTGATCCATCTTTTTGTTATCCAACGTAACCTTTTCATCTTCAGTTATTCGTGGCCAAGGCGACTTAGTCGCTTTAAAGAGATGTATATTTTTATCTAATATCGGAAAAAAAAATATTAAATGCAACATTTACTCTTGTTTCTTATTTTTCTCATTTCTAATTGTTCAATTTCACAATAGTTAATTTCTCTGTGAATTCTCAGTTTTTATCTTTGAAGATCAAAATGACATACTGAAATAACAAGGCTTTCGTTAAAATGGCAAGACTCAATTGTACAATCACGATGTGCAGTGCCTATTCTCAGTGTATGCATTAGCATGTTAAAGCAAGTTTAAGCTATTCAAAAATTTGGGTTCACTTGGAATTATAGTGAACACTACAATACTAACATATAAATACCTTGACAGTATCCATCAATGGTGGAATTGAAAAATACTTCCGATTTTGCCTTTTCATTGCTTCTCGTGCATTTATTAGCAGTAAGTTTTAATCCAGTAATATCCTCAGAAAGATGTCTCATTACAATTACATGTTCCTTTATATCATTAACATTCGGACACAAACAGATGGGACATTTCTTATTTTTATCAGCTTCATGTTCTATGTAATGAATGGCAAAATCTGAATAGTTATTTATTTCTTTACGACAAATTTCACAGTTAAATGACGACCCTGTTTCACAGTTTGTAGAATTATGCAGTTGTAAGAAATAAAAAGAATTTTCAATCTTTCCACAAGCACTGCACCGCCATTTACCACAGCAGTTTTCTTTAATAGTGCGTTTTGTTAGCTTTTCTATTTCAACAGTTGTTTTTAAATAAATTTTTCTATGTAGTTTAGAATTGTTGTACACACTGGTCAGACAAATAGTATCACCTGTGCTTGACAAGTCTTTAACAAGTCCACCACGTTTCTTCTTAGAACGACCATTACGGAAAGAACCTAGAAGAACAGAGAAAAATGTCAGGTAGTTGACTTATGAGTCAATAGTGATTATTGATATTTCAAGCAATCAGATTCCAGGTGAGAAAGGTACAGAGTATAAAATAGTGTTCTCAATAAGTGCAATAAACTATCGATAAATAGGTGCAATAAAATATTTGGATTCTAGAGGTAAGTTTGTTTCTTAGCTTTCTGAATAAAGTATTTTTTTAATCTAGATATTTACTAAAAATTAATCCCTAGTTTTTAAGATCTAAAGATGGATACATTTTAGCTATTTTTGGATGATCAGGGGACACATTCCTGGACAAAATATTGACAACCATGGTCGTCACTTGTTGGAAACCTTTCACAAGAGAAAGGTTACATTGAATATTGCCACTTGTTTAAACCATTGCAGGGTGTGGTGTACTGGCTTCCATGTCTTACACCATGTAAAAATTCATTTTGTATTTCAAGACATTTATTCAATAATTGTAGAAACCCAAGTCAACTGAAATGGAAAGGTGAGTTAGAATATCTGAAGTGATATTCTAATATTTATGGGACATAAATAAGACAGAAAAAAGAGATCTTATGCCCCCCCCCCCTCTTCGTCAAAAACTCATATCAATTCAAACGGAAACAAAAATGGTGCACTAGAATTTTTTTTTTTACTTGAAGAAACATTTGAATTAAAATTCGTAAGACACAAAGGAGTAACCTTTGGTAGGAGGCGAGGGGGGGGGATCAGGAAGCCTTTCCAGAGAAGTATGAGCAGATGTCCTTAGAAAGTGTGCTCATTAGCCGTAAAATTTACAGGAGATCCTGTGAAAAATCATAAGCAGGAGAAATTTCCAATAGTTCTTTCCTTTTTGTGTGGTTCACCAGCAAACCAATAGTGGTTTCTTTATCCAATAAAATCTTATTTATTCTAATTGACTAAAAATTAATGAAGCACATTTTGCTATTGTTACATGTATGGCAAAAAATATACATTATCGTAGGAAATAAGAAAATATGATACTAAATGATGGTAAATGCCGAACATTTTCCGGTCGACGATATTGGCATCGCTTTCGGTTGACTCTGTCGACCACAAAATTCTTTTTTCGAGGGTATTCATAGTTTACAATGCTCCTTTGTGACCTTCTTAGAAAATCCTTTACATCATACCCAGATTATGACTCCATAATGCACTCCACTTGACCTATCCCCACATACTTTGCAGGGAATGATTTCAATTTGGGCTAAAACCCAAAAGGAACTTATCAGAAAAATAATCACAGTTGGAAAAAAAAAATCAAATAAACACCAGGATAAAAGACACATCAATGTAATAGATTTGAATCGGATGGTATATTTACAGAAGGTCATTAAATCCCCTCCAGCCTGACCTCAAGTTTATTATATGACAATTCTGAGATACAGGGACATATTTAAATTTCATACTATGCTAACTATAGAACCTTTTCACGAAACCTGGGGCACTCTACTTTGTATACACATAAGTGGACAAACCTTTGGAATGTACACAATATCCATCTAGCAATTTGTTATAAAAATTGTATTCGTTTACAGTGCTGCCAAAGGAACACTGTTGGCGTTTTTTATATATATTCTTTTCCTCCCTGAGCGATACCTGAACACTTGGAAGTCGGAAACGACCTCTTTTAAAAAAAGAAGCGGTTTTTGCAATTTTTTTTTTATTATTAATAGCTTGTTAATGTTCATTTTATCGTTTTCTTGACAAAATGCTGATTTGAAAACCGTACAGTTTGGCGAAGGAAAATAATTTTTTTTGTTAGGATATGGCTATTTCAGGAAAATATTTGAACACCTCCAGTCAGGGGCGTAGCTCCAGCATTTTTACTGGGGGATAGAGGGGGTTCAAATTCGGCTAGTCAATGGGCATGGGTCATCCTTAGGGGGAAAGCAGGAGCGGTTCTGGCCTCTTCAATTTGCTTACACTTAAAGTAAGTATTATCTTGTAACCATTAGAGTAAAAATTAAACTTATCCGCAAACAACATCAATCGCGTGTTAATTAAAAGATAAAAGGAATTTTAATTTTTTTTTCCAATATTTCATCATGACGTCAAAACAGGGCCTTGCGAGATTTAATTTCATCAGGATGTTTGTCATTAAATAATTCAATGGTTAAACAGGGAAGAGAAACCGCTAATTCAAGAGTAATATAGAGTTGAAAAGCCACTCATCAGCGTTATGTTATAAGCCTCAGAAGAAAAAATTGCAAAAATCGTTGCATGATCCTGGTTTAAATAAGTCAAAACATGCCTTCCTTTGTTTTGGAATGAAAAGGGGCCAAATACTTTAAAAAAAGAAAAGAGGGTATATCATCAGGGGTAATAAGCTCAGGAGAAAATATACACCGTTAGAGAAGCTATTAGACAGCCTTGCAAACACGTTTTTTAAATAAAATTTTAAATGATCCCTTTACCTCCAAGTGTCTACACATTGCTGATAATTTTCAATGTTATTTTTCTTTTGTCTTCGCTTCTCAGTAATGTATTCTGAAATTTTGAGCTTTGAAACAATATTCAGGAGAAGAACAAAAAGAAAAGCTTAAATAACGATGTTAACCCCCCCCCCTTTTTTTCTTAGTTTAAAACAGACTCTAGATAACAGCTGACACCTAGGATCGTCTTCTTCTTTTTTTTTAAGGAAATTTTCAATAATTTCTTGACCAAGCTACTTAATTTAGTGATTTTACGTTAATTAATTTACATTATTCTGTTAAGCCTTCTGAAAGCATCTCCAAGCCTTTTCCCTATATTCTTCACACAATACAAAAATTACAATTCCCTGAAAGAAAAAATCAGGTCAAGTTTCACAAAGACTGAGACCAAGAAAGCCAAAATATCAGTTTATGCTTTATTTGAAAAAAAAAAAAATTAGCCTAATGTAAAACAAACTAGAGGATGGAAAGGCTTTTGCCTTCTTTCTGTTTGAAAGCATACCTTTTTCCTTTAATGCGAAAGAGCCAAAGAGAGCCTGAGATGAGTTGCAAGAACTGCTCTCAGGAGTGTCCAAACCATAGGATAAATGATACAAATTTGAAACTATAATGGGCTGATCATTCTCAATTTGCAAAGGATCCCCAATTTCTAAAAGATAAAGCAATTGAACGACAAGACAGCACTACTGAACATATGGCAAGACAAAACGCGCAGTAAGCTATGCAATGAACCCTTTGTTTTATTCCCTAAAAGTAGAAGCCTTTGCTTGAAAATTGCCTTGTACACTTTGCTTAGGCTTTTATTGTAAATTCCAAAATTTTTAAGAAATAAAAATACTGAAAAATCTTAAATAGCTGACCAGCCAAGTTTCAACATTGCCATGGGAAATGTTTCTTTTAAGTTGTTGCAAACTCATATTTTGGCAGGTTTTTGTTTATGTATTTTGCTTATACTGAAATTGTACAATGTAACAACTTAACAACTTAACAACTCGTAACAACTTATGCATTTGTTTTTTCTCTATAAGTGTAAAAAAATATTTGATTTGAACATTTTTGATGCTGTTTTACACTATGCAAATCCTGTTTTACTGCAAAAAACGGGTAGCAGAGGAGATAGCTATGAACTGCTATGTCGTTGAGAGGCTTGTTTTAATGTTCTGATCACTGTTCAGTTGGTTCAATCTTGATTAGGCTAAATCTAGAATGGATGGCGTAATACCAGGGTCAACTGTACAAGCAACGACAATTTTTGAAGAATTTTTAGCTTAAAACTGCCAGCAGTTTTATGGCTAAAAACATTTACTGACTAAATCTGCTGACAAACTATTTTAGCTATAAGCATTAGATGGCAACTCTGCTAGATGCTACATGGGAAGAATAAAAAAATTTTCAAATTTAATTAAATTTGCATGAGTTTTTTCTGACAAAATCTACCATTTTCTGGAAAATTTCACTAAGCCATGAAAGTTTATTTTCTCTTAGTATAGAGTAGTCTTTAGGTTAGAATATTAGGTAAAAATAGTCTTTAGGGCCGTTTTGTTCTTAATCTTTTTTTAATGATGAATTGTGCAATAATTACTTCGGCAGCCTAGTTAACTTACTCATTTTACGTTAATTAATTAAAATTATTTTGTTAAGTCTTCTCGGAGCATTGAGAGATTCAGAAAATTTGCCCTATATTCTTCACACATTACAAAAATTAAAATTACGTTACTTCTTAAAAATTAAAATTACGTTACATATCAAGCAGTTAATGCTTCATACGATAAAAAAAATTAGCCTAATATAAAATTAACAGATTGAAAAGGCTTTTGCATTGTTTCTGTTTGAAAGCATACCTTCTTCTTTTAACGTGAAAGAGCCAACCAGAGTCTGAAATGACTTACAAGAACTGCTCTCAGGAGTGTCCAAACCATAGGATGAATGGCACAAGTTTGAAACTTTCAAGGGTTCATCATTCTTAATTTGTAAAGGATCTGCAATTTCTGAAAAATAAACTGATTAAATGACACAAAAAAAACACGACCGAACAGATGGCAAGACAAAACGTGTAGCAAACTATGCAATGAACCCTTTGTAGCATTCTCTCAAAAGAGGAGCCTTGGCTTGAAAATTGCCTCGTACACCATGCTTGGGCTTTTATCGCAAATTAATAGTATGGCCAGCCATATCAATAGGGCTTTTGGTAAGAAACTTCAGACCAATTTCCTTAAGATTCAGGTGGCTATGATCTCTGAAAACTAAAGTAAGAGCTGTGAAAATGGTCCAGTTCTTAACAGCCCAAGACTGAAAATTTCAACACCCGATAAGTTTTTGATGACCTTGACGAATGCACTACGTTGTCAGCATCCCCTTTCTGAACGGCTCCGTGCCAAACGACGCAAACAGAGTTACGTCCAGAAGTGCAAATTATGTTCTGGTCTTGAGAGGGCATGGGGGTTATCACCTCTTCTCATTTTGATTTATGCTCATTTCAAGCTTGACTCAGTTATTTATTTTAATTTCTATTCGTTTTGGGTTTCACTTATTTACTGATAGTGAATTGTGGTAGTTTTACGCTTGAAAAAAGTATTTGGCTTTATTTATGCTCATTTTTTGTTTAATGGACCTCTTATTTTTCTTTGATTTACATAATTTTGTTGAAAAAATGTTTTAAATCAATTTCTGTTGTTTTTATTGACATTGTCTTTTTCAAGGAAAAAGACAATGATATTTTATATCTTTACAGTTTTTTCTCTACAAGAATCCATAGTTTGGCTTTCCTATTTGTATTCTGGAGAAAATTGTTCCACGATTTTTAACAACACACATCCTTTTCAAAATCTGGACACGATTAGTATTGTTTAATTCAGTTTTATACCTCCTTAATTTGACCTGAAAATAAAATTTAATACCATTCCCACAAATCTCTATCTATGCTCTTTGACAACCTGGATACACTTACACTCTTTTGATTAAGTTAAAT
>NC_142797.1:24391593-24396593 GCF_049724085.1 Artemia sp. Qi Xiang Cuo | reverse complement strand
GGTTTACCTTGTCAGAGTTACATATTCATGATTTTTCAAAGTTCATTTTGACTTTCTTTCGTTGAAATGCAAGAGTTGGAATATTTCAGTAGTGTTTTGTTGTGGTTTACCTTGTCAGAGTTACATATTCATGATTTTTCAAAGTTCATTTTGAATTTCTTTCGTTGAAATGCAAGAGTTGGAATATTTCAGTAGTGTTTTGTTGTGGTTTACCTTGTCACAGCTACATTTTCTTGATTTTTAAAAGTTCATCTCGGTTTTCTTTCGTTGAAATGCAAGAGTTGGAATATTTCAGTAGCGTTTTGTCGTGGTTTACCTTGTCACAGCTACATTCTCTTGATTTTTCAAAGTTCATCTTGAATTTCTTTCATTGAAATGCAAGAGTGGGATTATTTCAGTAGTGTTTTGCCATGGTTTACCATCTCACAGTTACATTCCCTTGATTTTTCAAAGTTCATTTTGGATTTCTTTCATTGCAAGAGTTGGAATATTTTAGTAGTGTTTTGTTGTGGTTTACCTTGTCACACTTACATTCTCATGATTTTTCAAAGTTCATTTTGGATTTATTTCATTGAAATGCAAGAGTTGGAATATTTCAGTAGTGTTTTGTCGTGGTTTACCTTGTCACACTTACATTCTATAGATTTTTCAAAGTTCATTTGGATTTCTTTTATTGAAATGCAAGAGTTGGAATATTTCAGTAGTGTTTTGTCGTGGTATACCTTGTCACAGTTACATTCTCTTGATTTTTCAAAGTTCATTTTGGATTTATATCGTTGAAATGCAAGAGTTGAATTATTTCAGTAGTATTTTCTCGTGGTTTACCTTGACACAGTTACATTCTCTTGATTTTTCAAAGTTCATTTTGGATTTCTTTCGTTGAAATGCAAGAGTTGGAATATTTCAGTTGTGTTTTGTCATGGTTTACCTTGTCACAGTTACATTCTCTTGATTTTTCAAAGTTCATTTTGAATTTCTTTCATTAAAATGCAAGAGTTGGATTATTTCAGTAGTGGTTTTTCGTGGTTTACCCTGTCAAAGTTACATTTTCTTGATTTTTCAAAGTTCATTTTGAGTTTCTTTCATTGAAATGCAAGAGTTGGAATATTTCAGTAATGTTTTGTCGTGGTTTACCTTATCACAGTTACATTTTCATGATTTCTCAAAGTTCATTTTGAATTTATATCGTTGACATGCAAGAGCTGAATTATTTCAGTAGTATTTTATCGTGGTTTACCTTGTCACAGTTACATTCTCTTGATTTCTCAAGGTTTATTTTGAATTTATTTCGTTTAAATGAAAGAGTTGGAATATTTCAGTAGTGTTTTGTCATGGTTTACCTTGTCACAGTTACATTCTCTTGATTTTTCAAAGTTCATTTTGAATTTCTTTCATTAAAATGCAAGAGTTGGATTATTTCAGTAGTTTTTTTTCGTGATTTACCCTGTCAAAGTTACATTTTCTTGATTTTTCAAAGTTCATTTTGAGTTTCTTTCATTGAAATGCAAGAGTTGGAATATTTCAGTAGTGTTTGGTTGTGGTTTACCTAGTCATAGTTACATTATCTTGATTTTTCAAAGTTCATTTTGGATTGCTTTCGTTGAAAAGCAAGAGTTGGAATATTTCAGTAGCGTTTTGTCATGGCTTAACTTGTCACAGTTACATTTTCTTGATTTTTCAAAGTTCATTTTGAATTTCTATCATTGAAAAGCAAGAGTGGAATTATTTCAGTAGTGTTTTGTCATGGTTTACCATGTCACAGTTACATTCCCTTGATTTTTCAAAGTTCCTTTTGGATTTCCTTCGTTGAAATGCAAGAGTTGGAATATTTCAGTAGTGTTTTGTCATGGTTTAACTTGTCACAGTTACATTCTCTTAATTTTTCAAAGTTAATTTTGAATTTCTATCGTTGTAATGCAAGAGTTGGAATATTTCAGTAGTGTTTTGTTATGGTTTACCTTGTCACAGTAACATTCTCATGATTTTTCAAAGTTCATTTGAATTTCATTCATTGAAATGCAAGAGTTGAAACATTTCAGTAGCGTTTTGTCGTGGTTTACCTTGTCACAGATATATTTTCTTGACTTTTCAAAGTTCATTTTGAATTTCATTCATTGAAATGCAAGAGTTGAAATATTTCAGTAGTGTTTTGTTGTGGTTTACCTTTTCACAGTTACATTTTCTTGATTTTTCAAAGTTCATTTCGGTTTTCTTTCATTAAAATGCAAGAGTTGGAATATTTCAGTAGTGTTTTGTCGTGGTTTACCTTGTCACAGTTACATTCCCTTGGTTTTTCAAAGTTCATTTTGGATTTCTTTAGTTGAAATGCATGAGTTGGAATATTTCAGAAGCGTTTTGTTGTGGCTTTCCTTGTCACAGTTATATTCTCTTGATTTTTCAAAGTTGATTTTGAATTTCTTTCATTGAAATGTAAGAGTGGGAATATTTCGGTAGTGTTTTGTCGTGGTTTACCATGTCACAGTTACATTCCCTTGATTTTTCAAAGTTCATTCTGGATTTCTTTCATTGAAATGCAAGAGTTGGAATATTTCAGTAGTGTTTTGTTGTGGTTTACTTTGTCACATTTACATTCTCACGATTTTTCAAAGTTCATTTTGGTTTTCTTTCATTGAAATGCAAGAGTTGGAATATTTCAGTATTGTTTTGTCGTGGTTTACCTTGTTATACTTACATTCTTTTTATTTTTCAAAGTTCAGTTTTGATTTCTCTAATTGAAATGCAAGAGTTGTAAAATTTCACTAGAGTTTTGTCATGGTTTACCTTATCACAGTTACATTCCCCTGATTTTTCAAAGTTCATTTTGTATTTCAGTTGTTGAAATGCAAGAGTTGGAATATTTCAGTAGTGTTTTATCGTGGTTTACCCTGTCACAGTTACATTCTCTTCATTTTTCAAATTTCATTTTTAATTTCTTTCGTTGAAAAGCAAGAGTTGGGATATTTCAGTAGTGTTTTGTCATGGTTTACCTTGTCACAGTTGCATTCTCTTGATTTTTCAAATTTCATTTTGAATTTCTGTCGTTGAAAAGCAAGAGTTGGATTATTTCAGTAGTGTTTTGTTGTGCTATACCTTGTCAAAGTTACATTCCCTTGTTTTTTCAAAGTTCATTTTGTATTTCTTTCGTTGAAATGCAAGAGTTGGAATATTTCAGTAGTGTTTGGTTGTGGTTTACCTTGTCACAGTTACATTTTCTTGATTTTTCAAAGTTCATTTTGAATTTCCTTCATTGAAATGCAAGAGTTGGAATATTTCAATAGTGTTTTATCGTGGTTTTCCTTGTCACAGTTACATTCTCTTGATTTTTCAAAGTTCATTTTGAATTTCTTTCATTGAAATGCAAGAGTTGGATTATTTCAGTAGTGTTTTGTCGTGGTTTACCTTGTCAAAGTTACATTCTCATGTTTTTTAAAAGTTCATTTTGAATTTCTTTCGTTGAAATGCAAGAGTTGGAACATTTCAGTAGTGTTTGGTTGTGGTTTACCTTGTCACAGTTACATTCTCTTGATTTTTTAAAGTTCCTTTTGGATTTCTTTCATTGAAATGCAAGAGGTAGAATATTTCACTAGCGTTTTCTCGTGGTTTACCTTACCAGACTTACATTCTCTTGATTTTTCAAAGATCATTTTGGTTTTATTTCGTTGAAATGCAAGAGTTGGAATATTTCAGTAGTGTTTTGCCGTGGTCTACTTTGTTAAAGTTACATTCTCTTAATTTTTCAAAGTACATTTTGGATTTCTTTCGTTGAAATGCAAGAGTTGGAATATTTCAGTAGTGTTTTGTCGTGGTTTACTTTGTCACAGTTATATTCTCTTGATTTTTCAAAGTTCATTACGGATTTCTTTCGTTGAAATATGCTTTGTTGTGCTTTACCTTGACACAGTTAAATTTCATGATTTTTGTTAGGTTAGGTTAGGCTAGACCAAGTTAGGTTAGACTAGGTTAAGTTAGGTTAGCCTACGTACGAGCGCGTACGTAGGCTAACCTAACCTAACCTAACTTAACCTACTCAAACCTAACTTGATCTAGCCTAACCTAACCTAACAAAAATCGTGAAATTTACTCTACTCTACTCTAAGTGTGGTAAGGAAAACCACGAGAAAACGCTAGTGAAATGTTCTACCTCTTGCATTTCAATGAAAGAAATCCAAAAGGAACTTTAAAAAATCAAGAGAATGTAACTGTGACAAGGTAAACCACAACCAAACACTACTGAAATGTTCCAACTCTTGCATTTCAACTAAAGAAATTCAAAATGAACTTTGAAAAAACATGAGAATGTAACTTTGACAAGGTAAACCACTAAAAAAAACTACTGAAATAATCCAACTCTTGCATTTCAAAGAAAGAAATTCAAAATGAAATTTGAAAATTCAATAGAATGTAACTGTGACAAGGAAAACCACGATAAAACACTATTGAAATATTCCAACTCTTGCATTTCAATGAAGGAAATTCAAAATGAACTTTGAAAAATCAAGAAAATGTAATTGTGACGAGGTAAACCACAACAAAACACTACTGAAATATACCAACTCTTGCATTTAAATGAAAGAAATCCAAATGAACTTTGAAAAATCAAGAGAATGTAACTTTGACAAGATATACCACAACAAAACACTACTGAAATATTCCAACTCTTGCATTTCAATGAAAGAAATTCAAATGAACTTTGAAAAATTTATAGAATGTAAGTGTGACAAGGTAAACCACGACAAAACACTACTGAAATATTCCAACTCTTGCATTTCAATGAAAGAAATCATAAATGAACTTCAAAAAATCATGAGAATGTAGTGTGACAAGGTAAACCACAACAAAACACTACTAAAATATTCCAACTCTTGCATTTCAATGAAAGAAATCCAAAATGAACTTTGAAAAATCAAGGGAATGTAACTGTGAGATGGTAAACCATGGCAAAACACTACTGAAATAATCCCACTCTTGCATTTCAATGAAAGAAATTCAAGATGAACTTT